>NW_006409051.1:85237-86673 GCF_000296735.1 Chrysochloris asiatica | reverse complement strand
TGTGTGTAAGTTTAGGTAGGTTGTGTTTATCCAAAAATGTATCCATCTCTTCTAAGTTTTCAAATTTGTTGGAGTACAACTCTTCATAGTAGTCTATTATTATACTTTTGATTTCCTTTGACTCCGTTTTGACATCACCCATGTGATTTCTAATGCATGTTATTTGTGTCTTCTCTCTCTTTTCTTTTGTTAGGTTTGCCAGTGGTCTGTCCATTTAATTAATTCTATCAAAGAACCAGCTTCTTGTCTTATTGATTGTTTTTATAGTTTTTCTGTTTTCTATCTCATTGATTTCTGCTCTGATCTGTATTATTTCTTTTCTTTTGGTGGCTGTGGGTTCCCTCTGTTGGTCTGTTTCTAATTGTTGTAGATGCCATGTTAATGCGTTAATTGTAGTTCTTTCTTCTCTTTGGATGTGTGTGTTTATTGCAATAAATTGTCCTCTCAGCACGGCTTTCACCGTGTCCCAAAGATTTTGGTATGTTGTGTTTTCGAGAAATTTTGCGAATTCATGTTTGATTTCTTCTACTACCCAGTCGCTTTTCAGCAGGGTGTTGTTCAGTTTCCATGTATTTGTGTTGATTTCCTTGGTTTTTCTATTGTTGATTTCTAATTTGATAGCATTGTGGTCTGAGAAGATGCTTTGTAGTATTTTGATATTTGTAAATATATGGAGACTTGTTTTGTTGCCTAAAACATGGTCTATTCTGGAGAGTGTTCCATGTGCACTTGAAAATAATGTGTATTGTGTAGTTGTTGGGTTTAATGCTTTGTACACATCTATGAAATCCAGTTGGTTGATTGTGTTGTTTAGTTCTTCTGTGTCTTTGTCCAGTTTCTTTCTGGTTGTTCTATCCATTTTTGAAAGTGGTGTATTAAAGTCCCCCACTATTGTGGATTCATCTATTTTTTTCTTCAAATCTATTAGAGTTTATTTTAGATATTTTGGTGCTCTTTCATTGGGAGCATAGATATTTAATATGGTTATTTCATTTTGTTCAATTATCCCTTTAATCATGAGATAGTGTCCATCTTTGTCTATTATGCTGGATTTTGCCTTAAAGTTTATTTTATCCAAGATTAGCACTGCCACTCCTGTTTGCTTTTTATTGTAATTAGCTTGGCATATTTTTTCCCATCCTTTCACTTTTAATCTGTTTCTGTCTTTGTGTGTGAGATGCGTGTCTTGCAGACAGCATAGTGAAGGATCTTGTTTTCTTATCCATGCAGCCACTCTCTGCTCTTAATAGGTGCATTCAATCCATTTACGTGCAGTGTAATTTATCGATATGTATTGTTTATTTGCTGTCATTATATATTTTTTTTGTGTTGTTGCTGCTTCTTTGTTCTGTTTGCCTTTCTCTGTTGAATTCATGATTTTTGTGCACTTTCTTGTGTGTTTCCTCATAGTTTTAATGTTTTCATATTCTTCTTGG
>NW_006409051.1:69437-84096 GCF_000296735.1 Chrysochloris asiatica | reverse complement strand
TCTACTTCTGGTTCATTTGTCTCAGATATTTTATCTTTATTCTGGACATGTGCCAATATGGTCATCTGCTTTTGCTTCTTTGGCATGTTTAATGTTTATCTGTGGCCCTAATTAATAATTATGTATTTTGGTAATTTTTTATGTTTTCTGATTGCCTCCAGGAAGATGTGATCATGTTGTGGTCTTCCCTTTTCACTCCTCTTGTTGCTTAACTCAGAGTAATTTTTACATGTGTTGCCTGTTTCCCTGGTTTGTGGCAGCTGGTATTGGTTCTCGTGTGGATTTTGGTGTTTTATAAAGTGTTATTGTAGCTTGGCCATTTGGCAGCAGTTGCTGACTCTTTTTGTGTAATGTAGGAGGACAAAGAGTCCTCCAATAGCAGAAGGGAGGCTGTGCTGCCCGGTCAGGGAAGCGCCACCCACTCTCCGTTTTTAGGTTTGCTGACCTATGTCTGGAGCTAAAGCTGAGTGTCTTCACACAGAGGGTTATGGTGGAGTAGTGTGTGTATGGGCATTTATTAGCAGCCCTAATAGAGCTTTGTTAACAGTATCTGGGCAGAGAGGCCTACCCTGTATACATTGCTGAGGAGAAACTGTTCTGATTGTAAGAATTGTGACCTGTGTATTTTCTGATCCTGTTTGTAGCCTGTTAACGTCTCTAACAATAACAAGGCCCATAACTGTGAGTATGATATCTGAGTTCTGTGTGGCCATTGAAATGAATTATCGAACTCAGTTCAGTACAGAGGGCTTTGTGTAGGATGGTTTTGTTGTTGTTGTTCATTGTTGTTGAGTTGGGTCCAACTGTGCCCATCTTGTGCCATCCTCACAATCCATGCTGCACTTGAACTCATTACTGCTGCCATTGTGCCAATTCATCTCATTGGAGCTCTTCCTCTTTATCACTGACCCTCCACTTTATCAACATGATGTCTTTTTCCAGGCACTGGTCCCTTCTGATAATATGTCCAAATTATGAGAGACAAAATCTGTCCATCATGGCTTCTAAGGAGTATTCTGGCAGTTCTTCCCAAACAGTTTTGTTTGTTCTTCTGGCAGTCCATGGTACTTTTAATATTCTTCTTTCCCAATATGGAAACTTAAATGCATCAGTTCTTCTATGGGTTCCTTTTTTATTGTTCCACTTTCACATACATATGTGGCCATTGAAAATACCATGACCTGGATAAGGCACACCTTAGTTCTCAAACTGACATGTTTGCTCTTGAATACTTTAAAGAGGTATTGTGCAGCAGATTTGCCTATATACAATACATTGTTTAGTTTCTTGATTGCTGTTTGCATGTGAGTTGGTAGTGATGCTAGAGATCACATGATAGTATTCTGCAAAACCAATGATTTGTTCATTTCAAACACCTTCTTTAGACAGCATAAGATAGAATTATACACATGGACCTCACCAGATGGAATACACAGAAATCAAATCGACTACATCTGTTGAAGGAGATGGTGGATGGCTCTATATCATCAGCCAAAACAAGGGCAGGGGCAGATTGTAGAACATCAATTACTCAGATGCAAATTCGGAGTGAAGCTGAGGAAAATGAAAACAAGTCCACGAGAGCCAAAATATGACCTTGAATATATCCTACCTGAATTTAGAGATCATCTGAAGAACAGATTTGATACATTAAACACTAAGACCGAAGACCAAAAGAGTTGTGGAATGGCAACAAGAACATAGTATAGGAAGAAAGCAAAAAGTCACTAAGAAGACAAGAAAGAAGGAAACGATCAAAATGGATGTCAGAAGACACTCTGAAACCTACTCTCTAGCATAGAGATGCTAAAGCAAATGGAAGAAATGAGGTACAAGAGCTGAACAGATATTTTCAAAGGTCAGCTCGAGAAGACAGTCAAATATTACAACAAAATGTACAAAGATCTGAAGTTAGAAAACCAAAAGGGAAGAACACGATCAGCATTTCTCAATCTGAGGGAATCGAATAAAAAATTCAATCCTTGACTTGTGTTGTTAAGGATTCTCTGGGCAAATTATTGAATGACGCAGAAAGTATCAAACAAAGATGGAAGGAATATACAGTCACTATACCAAAAGGAAATGGTCTATGTTCAAACATTTCAAGAGGTAGCATATGATCAAGAACCAATGGAAGTCCAAGGTGCATTGAAGGAATTGGCAAAGAATAAGGTACTGGAAATTGATGAAATACAAATTGAAATCTTTCAAGAAAGTGATGCAGCCCTGGAGGCACTCACTTATCTATGCCAAGAAATTTGGGAGACAACTATCTGGCCAGCTGATAGGAAGTGATCCATATTTGTGCCCATCCCAAAGAGAGGTGACCCAACGGAATGCAGAAATCATAGGACAATATCTTTGATACTCCATGTGAGTAAAGTTTTACAAAAGGTAATGCAGAAATGGATGCAAGTAAATATTGACAGAGATTCAAGCTGGAAGAGGCTGTGAAACAAGGGATATCATTGCTGATGTCAGATGGATCTTGGCTGAAAGCCAAGAATACTAGAAAGATGTTTACCTGTGCTTTATTGACTATTCAAAGGGTTTCAATTGTGTGTATCATGACAAGCTATGGACAACATTGAGAAGTATTAATATTCAGGAACACTTAATTGTGCTCATGAGGAACCTGAACATACACCAAGAGGCAGTTGTTTGAACAAAACATGGGAAAACTGAATGGTTTAAAATTAGAAAAGGTGTGCTACAGGGTTGTATTCTTTCACCATACTTATTCAACCTGTATGCTGAGCAAATAATCTGAGAAGCTGGGTTATATCAAGAAAAACGTGGCATCAAGATTGGAGGAAAACCAACAACCTGTGATATGCAGATGATACAACCTTGCTTACTGAAAGTGAAGAGAACTTAAAATACTTACTAAAAATACTTTGATGAAAATCAAAGACCACAGCCTTTGGTATGAATTACATTTCAACATAAAGAAAACAAAAATCCTCACTATGGACCTATAAATAACATTCTTATCAATGAAGAAAAGATTGAATTTGTCAAAGACTTAAATTTTCTTGGTTCAACCATCAACACCCATGGAAGCAACAGACAAGAAATCAAATGATGCATTGCGTTAGGCAAATCTGCTGCACAAGACCTTTTTAAAGTGTTGAAGAGCAAAGATGTCAGTTTGAAGGCTAAGGTGAGCCTGACCCAAGCCATGGTATTTTCAATATCATATGCATGCAAATGCTGGACAGTGAATAAGGACGATCATAGAAGAATTGATGCATTTGAGTTATGGTGTTGGAGGAGAATATTGAAAGTGCCATGGGCTGCCAAAAGAACAAACATATCTGTATTGGAAGAAGTGCAGCCAGAGTGCTTCTTGGAGGCTAAGATGGCCAGACTTCATCTTTCATTGTTTGTACATATTATCAGGAGGGATCAGTCGCTGGAGAAGGATATCATGTTTAATAATGTGGAGGGTCAGAGAAAAAGAGGAAGACCTCCAGGGAGATGGATTGGCAAAGTGGCAGCATCAATGGGCTGAAGCGTGGCCTAGACCAGGCAGTGCTTTGTTCTGTTATGCATAGGGTCACTATGAGTCAGCACTGACTCAATGGCACCTAACAACAACAACAGTTTCACTCAGTATTATCTCCTTAGAGTTCATCCATGTTATTTGGTGACTTGCAGTGTCCTTGTTATTCTTCATGATAGCATAATATTCCATTGTGTGTTTGTACCAAAGGTTGTTTATCTATTCTTTCAGTGATGGATAGGTTAATTTCTGTATTCTCAATTTGGTTTCATTGCTGTATATACTTTTCATTATACCAGTACTAGGCTGTTTTGACCACTGTAGCCGTGTAGTGAAATTTGAAATCAGGGAGTGAGAGGCCTCCAATTTTGTTCTTCTTTCTAAGGAGTGCTTTACTTATCTGGGGACTCTTTCCTTTTTATATAAAATTTGTAATAATTTTTCCATCTCTTTAAAACATGTCATTAGAGTCTAGATTGTAGATTGCTTTGGGTGGTATTGACATTTTCACAATCTTAAGTTTTCCTATGCAGGAACATGGTATATTTTTCCGTTTTTTTTTTTTTTGTTGTTGTTGTTGTTGTTGCTGAGTTGGTTTTTGTATAAGGTGTGAGGCAAAGGTCTTATTTCAATCTTTTGCATATTGCTTTCCAGTTCTGCCAGCACTATCTGTTGAAGACACTTATCACCTCCCCATGTGAAATATTTAGGCACTTTGTCGATGTATGTGGATGGGTCAATTTCTGGATTCTCGATTCTGTTCCATTGATCAATGTATCTTTCATTGTCCAGTACCAAGTTGTTTTGACCACTGTAGCTGTATAATACATTTTAAAATCAGAGAGTGAGAGGTTTCCAACCTTATTCTTCTTAAGCAGTGCTTTGCTTATCTTGGGTCGCTTTCCTTACCATATAAAGTTTATAATAGTTTTTTCCATCTCTTTGAAGAATATCATTGGAATCTGGATTGAAATTGCATTATATGTGTACATTGCTTTGGGCAGTATTGACATTTTCACAATGTTAAGTCTTCCTATCCAGGAGCATAGTACATTCTTCCATTTTTGTAGGTCTCTTTTGTTTTCTTGTAGTAGTTTGTAGTCCTTTGTTTAAGTCCTTTGTTTCTCTGGTTACATTTATTCCTAGCTATTTCATCCTTTGGGCGGCTGTTGTAAATGGTATTGCTTTCCTATGTCCTTTTCAGCTCTGTTGTTACTGTTATAGAGAGGAATCCAACTGATTTTTCTATTTTCTTAAACTCTGCCACTTTGCTGAATCTTCCAGTGAGGTTTAGTAGCTTCCTTACTGAGTCTATAGGGTTTTCTATGTATAGGATCATATTGTGTGCAACGAGAGTTTTATTTCCTCTTTTCCAATTTGTTGTTGTTGTTTTTATGTGCTGTGGAGTTGGTTCTGAGTCATAGCAACTCTGCATAGGGTTTCTGAGGCTGTTAGTCTTTATGGGAGCAGAAAGCCTCATCTTTCTCCCACAGAACAGCTGGTAGTTTGAAATGCTGACCTTGAGGTTCACAGCCCAATTCTTAACCTCTACGCTACCAGCGCTCCTTTCTTTGCCTATTTGGATGCCTTTAATATCCCTGTCTTGCTGTATAACAGCTCTTGTCAAGACTTCCAGCACAATATTGAATAGGAGTGGTGACAAAGGGCATCCTTGTCTGGTTCCTGTTTTCAGAGGGAAGGCTTTCAGTTTCTCTCAGTTGAGAGTAATGTAGGTTGTTGGTTTTGTACATATACTCTTAATCATGTTGAACTGTTTCTCTTCAATTCTTACTTTGTTGAGTGTTTTTATTAGGAATGGATGGTGGATTTTGCCACATGCCTTTCCTGCATCAATCATTATAATCATTGGTTCTTTTCCTTTTTAAAAAAAATTGTGTGGTGGATTATTTTGATTGTTTTTTCTAATATTGAACAAGCTTTTCATCCCTAATATGAATCACCCCTTGTTCATGATGTATTATTTTTTTGATGTGTTATTGAATTCTGTTGGGTAGGATTTTGTTGAGAATTTTTGCATCTATGTCCGTGAGGGATATTGGTCTATAATTTTCTTTTTTAGTGATGACCTTCCCTGGGTTTGGTATGAGAGTTATGCTTGCTTCGTAAAATGCATTAGAAAGTTTTCCATCTTTTTGTTCTGGTATAATTCAAGTAGAATTGGTGGCAGCTCTTCCCTGAATGTTTGATAAAACTCACCAGTGAAGCCATCTTGGCCTAGACTTTTTTGGTTGGGTGTTTTTTGATGACCTGATCAATTTCCTTTGTTATGGGTCTGTTCAAGTTTTCTACTTTACTGTGTGTAAGTTTAGGTAGGCTGTGTTTTTGTAAAAATGTATTGTCTCCTCTAAATTTTCAAATTTGTTGGAGTATAGCTCTCCATAGTATTCTGTTATTATCCTTTTTATGTCCATTTGTTCTGTAGTGACAAAACTCATGTGGTTACTTATGTGTGTTATTTGTATTTTCTTTCATTAGGTTTGCCAATGGTTTGTAATTTTATTAAACCTTTTGAAGAATCAGCTTCTTATACTCTTGATTCTTTCTATAGTTTTTCTGTTTTGTGTCTCCTTTATTTCTATTCCAATCTTTATTGTATTTTTCTTCTGGTGACCGTAGGTTTATTTTGTTGGTCTGTTTCTTGTTGTTAGAGATACTGTATTAATATGTTGATTCAGGTTTTTCTTTTGGGATTGTACGTGTATTACATAAAATTGTCCTTTTAGCATTGCTTTTGCTGAGTACCAAAGATTTTGGTATGTTATATTTTCAGTCTCATTTATGTTTAGAAATTTAAAATATTTACCTTTTATTTGTTTTACAGCCCAGTAGCTTTTAAGCAGGGTATTATTCAGTTTCCATGTATTTGATTTTATTTCTTTGGTATTACTATTGTTGATTTATAATTTTACAGCATTGTGATCTTGGAAGATGCTTTGTAGTATTTTGGTGTTTGTAAGTTTATGGAGGTTTGTTTTGTGGCCTTAACACATGGTCTATTCTGGAGAATGTTCCATGTGTGCTGGAAAAGAATGTGTTTTGTGCTGAATGTTTATTTTGGTTATGTCATCTTGTTCAATTGATCCTTTAATCATAAGATAATGTCCTTCTTTATCACTTATGCTGGTTTTTGCCTTAAAGTTTGTTTTATCAGAGATTAGTATTGCCACTCCTGCTCATTTTTTTTTTTTTTTATTACAATTAACTTGGTATAGTTTTTTTCCATCCTCTAACTCTGGTAGTGTAGTGGTTACGAGTTGGGCTGTCAACCTTAAGGTCAGCAGTTCGAAACTACCAGCAGTTCTGCGAGAGAAAGATGAAGTGTTCTGCTCCTGTAAAGATTTACAGCCTTGGAAACCCTGTGCAGGGTCACTATGAGTCGGAACCAACTCTATGGTACTTAACAACAACACCTTTTAATATGTGTTTGTCTTTGTGTGTAAGGTTTGTCTCTTGCAGACAGCATATTGAAGGATATTGTTTTCTTATCCATTCTGCCAGCTTCTCTCTCGTAAGTGGTACATTTAATCTGTAGACATTCAGTTTAATTATAGATTGTTGATATTAAATGCTTTCGAGTCATTTCCGACTCATAGCGATCCATAGGGTTTCTAAGGAGCAGCTGGTGAGCTTGAACCAACGACCTTGTGGTTCAAACGACTTTGCAGGCCAGTACATTAGTCCACAGTGCTACACCAGGACTCTGTAATTATAGATGGTTGGTTGGTTATGTGCCCTGGAGTCGGTTCCGACTCATAGCAACTCTGTACAGGGTTTCCGCTGCTGTAACTCTTTACTGGAGCGGAAAGTCTCATCTTTCTCCCACGTAACAGCTGGTAGTTTCGAACTGCTGACCTTGCGCTTCACAGCCTAATTTGTAACCACTACGTTAGCAGAGCTCCTTGTAATTATAGATTTGTGTGAATTAATTGCTGTCATTATTTTTTTGTTTTTGTTGTTGTTGTTATGCTGCTGGTTTCTTTATTCTGCATGCCTTCCTGCACTGAGTTCATGTTTTTATGTTCTTTCTTACCAATTTCTTCATAGTTTTAATGCTTTTCTTGGATTTTCATTTTCTTGGTCATGTTGTGAAGTATTAATTTTCTTTGAATTTACCCTACATTCTACTGTTTCCTCCATTTTAAACTGTCTGCTTTGTTCTGCAATCTACCTGATGTCCTCACCACCGGTTCCTATGTTTTTACCATCTTTCACATTGTAATTGTTTTGATCATAGACTGACTTACTAGATCCTTTGAATTTATTCTTGTTGTTTTGGTTTGTTCTGAATTCTTGTTTGTCAGTCGATTTCTGAGTGGTGCTGCCACATATGTCAATCTCTGGTTGTTGTCTGTTCTTGTTTCTCAGTTCAAAGAACTCCCCTTCATTATGTTTTGAAGCATGGTTTGGATTTTATACAGTCACCTAGCTTTTATTTATCTTGGAAGATTTTTATTTTTTCATCATATTTGATTGACAGCTTTGCTAGGTAGTTGACTCCTGGTTGGCAGTTTTTTTCTTTCAGGGTTTTATATGTGTCTCCCCATTGCCTGCATGGTTTCTGCTGAGACATAAGAGCTTAATCTTATTTGCTTGCCTTTGTAAGTAACACTTCTTTTTTTCCTGCTCCTTTCAGGATTCTCTTATTTTTGATTTTGGAGAACTTGATTATGCTATGTCTTAGTGATTTTCTTTTGGGGGTCTGTCCTTCCTAGTGTTTGTTCTGCTTTTCAAATGCTTATTTTCTCATCTCTCAGGATGTTAGGGGAATTTTCTTCCAGCAGCTCTTTATCTGTCTCCTCTGTGGTCTTCTGTGATTCTTCCTGCTTCAGAACTCCAATTACTCTCAGTTTATTCCTCTTCATGTTGTCCCACATGAATCTTAGACTTTTTCAGATGTTTAAATTATTTTTTTCTGCTTGATCTTCTATCTTAGCAATATTGAGAGATATGTCTGTAAGCTCTCTGGTTCTGGCTTCCATTTCTTCTATTTTACTTCATTACCTTTTCAGTGTATTGTCCATCTCTGGTATGTTATTATTAATTGTTTGGACCTCTTTTTGCAGGTTTTGAAGTGTTTCCAATGCTATTTTTATCTTATTTGATTGTTCCAGTAGCACTTTCCTGACTTCTTCCTTCTTTTTCTCAACCTCTCTGTGGAGCATTTGGATGCACCTCAATATCATTCTCCTGAATTCCATTTTGGGCCCTTCTTCCAATGGGAATTCTAGATCTTCCTCTATCTTCATTGCTCATCTGTGACCCTTCATTTTCTTGTGTTTTGTTCTCGATTTCCTTATATATTGCATTTCCCGTTACCCAAGCTAACCTGTATCTACCATCTAGCCAGTGAATTACTTTCCCCTCTTTCCCACCCCTGAGTACAATCAAAGAATGTTTCTTTCAGTTTGGAAACTGTTTGCAAACCCTTACAATAATGGTCTCATACAATATTTGTCCTTTTGTAATTGGCTAATTTCACTCAGAATAATGTCCTCTAAGTTGATCCATGTTATGAAGTGTTTTGCAGATTCATCATTATTCTTCAAAGTTGCAAAGTATTCTATTCTATGTATGTAGCAGAGTTTATTTATCCATTTGTCCCTTGATGGGTACTTAGTGTGCCTCCTTTAACATCCTTTGATATTAGTCCCTTGTCTTATATGTTATTGCAAAATTTTTTCTTAGTTTGTGGATTCCATTTTTACTCTTTTGACGAAATCTTCTGGTGCACTTGTTTCTAATTTTTAGGAGGTCTCATTTATTTTGTCTTCTGCTTTTGTTTTTTGTAGTGTTTGACAGTGTGTGTAAGCCATGTATTCAAACTCCTTAGTTTGTCCCTAGTTTTTCATTGATGATGTTTATAGCTCTAGGTTTTTCTGTTAGGTCTTTCATCCATGTTGAGTGTGTTTTTGCATATGGTGTGAGGTATGGGTCTTGTTTCATTCTTCTTAAACTGAATTTCCAGTTTTCCATAACCATTTATTGAAGAGCCTATCTCTTCCCCCATTTAACATGTTTCCTCTTGTGTACGATCAGCTGACTGTATGTTGATAGATTTACCTCTAGGTTCTCCATTCTGTTCCATTGATATATGTATCTTTTACTGTACTATTACAGGGCTGTTTGACCACTGTGGCTATATAGTAACTTTTGAAATAAAGAAGTGAGAGGCCCCCCACTTTGTTCTTCTTAAACAGTGCTTCCTTTCTCCGAGGTCTCTTTCCTCTCCATTTAAAGTTCATGATCAGTTTTTCCATCTCTTTTAGAGAAATCTGTTGGAATCTCAGTTGTGAGTATATTATATCTATAGATTGCTTTGGGTAGGTAGTACTGACATTTTCACAATATTATGTGTTCTAATCCATGGATATGGTATATTCTTCTATATTTTTACTTTTGTTTTAAAGTCTCTTGGTTTCTTGTAATAGTGTTTTATAATTTTCTTTGTATAGATCTTTTGTTTCTCTAGTTGATTTATTTCATCTTGGGTCCCTATTGTAAATGGTATTGTTTTCCTAATTTCCTTTTTAGAGCTGTTTTATTCGTGTAGAGAAATCCAACTGATTTTTGTATATTGGTCTTAACAGTCTGCCACTTTGCTTAATCCTTCATTGAGTTACAGTAATTTTCTTTCTGAGTGTTTGGAATTTTGTATGTACAAGATAATATCATGTGCAAATAGAGATAGTAGTTTTACATTTTCTTTGTATATTTGAATGCCTTTAATTTTCTATCTTGTCTTACAGCTCTGGCTAAAACTTCCAACACAGTGTTGAATAAGAGTGATAACAAAATGAGCATCTTTTTCTAGTTCCTGTTCGTAAATGGAATGAATGCTTTGTCTGTCTCTCTCCACTGAGAGTAATTCTGACGATTGGATCTGTTTATACTCTTAATTATGTTGAGGAATTTCTCCTTAATTCCTACTTTGTTTTTCTTTTATTTAGAATAGATGTTGAGTTTTATAAAATGCTTTTCTGCATCAATCGATATGATCATGTGTTTTTTTTTCCCCCTTTGTTTTTAACGTACATGGTAGATTATGCTCCATGTACATGATTTTATTTCCTCAATCTTCCTATGATTAATTTCTAATTTTGTAGCATTATGATCTGAAAAGATGCTTTACAGTATTTTGATGTTTTAAAATTTATTGAATTTTGCTTTGTGGCCTAACACATGGTCTATCCTGGAGAATATTCCATGTGTACTGGAAAAGAATGTGCATTGTGCTATTGTTGGGTTGGATGCTCAGTATAAATCTATGAGGCCAAGTTGATTGATTTTTTGTTCAGTTCCTCTGTGTCTTTACAGTCTGAGTTTCTTTCTGGTTGTTCTGTCCATTTCAGAAAATGTTGATTAAAATCTTTCATTATTATTATAAGGGAGTGTTAATGAGGTGCCATAGGATAAGCACCTCAACCTCAAGATCAGTTTGACCTTTAAGATCAGTGGTTTAAATTCATCAGCCACTCCTCAGAAACCCTGTACAGGATCTCTGTGAGTCAGAGCCAACTCCAAGGCACTTAGCAACAACAGCAATTATTGTAAAGTTGTCTGTTTCTTCAGCTTTATTAGGGCTTGATTGATACATTTTGGGGCTTTTTTATTGAGAGCATAGATATTTATTATGATTATGTTCTCTTTTCCAATGTACTCTTTAATCATGAGATAATGTCCTTCTTTGTCTCTGATGCTAGTTCTTGTCTTAAAGTTTATTTTGTCAGAGATTAATATTGCGACTCCTGCTTGTTTTTATTACAATTAGCTTGATATAATTTTTCGATCCTGCCTATTTTTATCTTTGTGTGTAAGGTAAAGACAGCATATTGAAGTATCTCTGTAGACAGCATATTGAAGTATCCTGCTTTGTTATCCATTCTGCTACTTGGTGTCTCTTCACTGGTGCATTTAATTCATTGACATTCAGAGTGATTATCAACAGGTATGAAACGGTTGCAGTCTTTTTTTTTTTTTTTTTTAATGTTTCTGGTTTCTTTTGTCTACATGCTTTCCTGTGCTGTGTTCATTTTTCTTGACCTTTTTGTTGTTAATTTTTTCACAGTTTAAATATGTATAAAATGTTCATGGATTTTCTTGTTGTTGATTTGATGTGAGGGTGTATTAAGCTTCTTTGAGGTTACCCTATATTTCATTAAATTCTTTACTATTTTAATACAGTCTGTTCTACCTTGAAATCTACCTCAACCCCTCATCACCTGGAACTCACTAACTATACTTTCCCTTCCTTCCTTTTATAGTTGTCCTGATCATAGTTTGTCATCCCAGATTCCCTATTTTCAGTCTTGTAGTTAAGTTCTACTCTGGACACGCCCATTTCTGCACTGAATTCCATGTGGTGTTACCACCTATGTCAATCTCTGGTTGTTGTCTGTTCTTGTTGGTTCTCTGTCCAAAGAAGTATAAGCTTGTCTTTTACAAAGTCCTTTAATTTTTGTGTATCCTGTGATGTTTTGATTTCACTGTCATATTTATTGGACAGCTTTTCTGGGTTTTCATTAAATTCTTGGGTGTCAATTTTTGTTTTTCAGAGTTTTGTATATGTCTCCCCATTGCCTTACCCCTGTATGATTTCTGCTGAGAAACCAGAGCTTGATTTTATTGGTTTTCCTTTGCAGGTAACACTTCATTTTTCCCTAGCTGCTTTCAGAATTATTTCCTTGTCTTTGTTTTTGGAGTGTTTATGAGATATCTTAATGATTTTTTTGGGGGGGGTCTATCCTTCCTGAGGTTCTTTCAGCTTCTTGAATTCTTATCTTCTCATCTTTCATGATGTTAGGGAAATATTCTTCCAGCTTTGCTTCAACTATCTTTTCTGTGCTTTACTTTGACTCTTCCTGTTCTGGATTTAAGTCACCCACAGGTTATTCCTCTTTATGTTGTCCCACATGAATCTTAGACTTTCTTCAGAGTTTTTCATTCTTTTTTGTGTTTGTTCTTCTATTTTGGCAATATTGAGAGAGTTATCAATATTGAGAGAGTTATCTTCAGTGTCACTAATGCAGGCTTCTATTGATTCAGTTCTACTCCTTTGCCCATTAGGTGTATCATCTATTTCTGATATTTTAGTATTGATCATCTGGATCTCTGTTTGCAGGTTTTGTATTTTCTCCAATGCTATATCTATTTTGATAGTTGTTCCTGTAGTACTTTTCTGAATTCTTTCTTGTTTTCCTCGACCTTTCTATGAAACATTTGGATATACCTCAATACCATTCTCCTGACTCCACTTTCCGGTAGTTCCAGTGCCTCTTCTTCCTCCAAAGCATTTTCTAGCTCTTCCTCTTGGTCATTTGCTTGAGCTACTGTATCTTGTTTATGAATGTGAGTAGTAATTTTCTGCTGCTTTTGGGGTATTGCAATATATTTGCACCAAGTAGATGAATGTATGTTGGTCTATTGTTAGGTCCTCAATGATTGCCTCCTGGTGGGTGTTATCTAGAGATCATTGTTCATACAGTTTACTGTTTGGACAGTTCACTTCAGAGTAGATTGGGTAGATGTTGTTTTTAGTCATTACTCTGGTTTATAGCAGCTGGTATTAGCTGTTGCCCAGTTGTTAGGGTTTTACAGGGTACATCTGTGGCTTGACTGTATGGCTGAAGTTGCTTTCACCTTTTGTGTGAGGTAAGAAAGGAAAATGCTCCTACAAGGTAGAAGATGAACCATGAATAAAAAAAAACCCCCACCAAAAATCAGATAAACTCAGAAAACAATATAAAGACAATAAAATTGAGAAAAGACTATAATGATTATAATAAAATAATATAAAAAACAAACTGGAAATAACAGCAGGAAAGCAAGTGTAATTCTTTAGTGCTGCTTAATAGACTGTCCTCACCACCACTTGTGAAATTTCAAGATGGTCCTGCTTTGTCTCTATGACCTATTACCAGCTTTTTTCTTTCTCTTGTCCCTTTTTTTTAACTTCCCCTCAAGTCCCTCATTAGTGTCTCCTAGTGAGAGCTAGACTAGGGCTTGTAAGGAGCGATTTGGTGAGATTGATGGTTCTGGGTTTTTTGGTTGACCCCTCCTCCTTCAATTATGTACCCAGCTGGGTGATCCTTGCAGGACCTTAATTGTCAGTGTCTACTTGTAAAGTCTAACCTCTGGTCATCATAGAGGAAATGAATAGAAAGAAAAGAAGAAGAAGAAGAGGAAGAGGAGAAGGAAGAGGAAGAAAATTGCACCTTTGTCTCTGGGAGTTGCAGGCAGGCTTCTGCAACAGGAATGCTCTCTTGTCTCACAATCTGCTCACTCATGTTCAGAATGGCTGTGGAGGGTCACGCTGGCAGCTCCAAATCAGAAGTCACCTCCTTTCTTGCTTATGTTCAAATTCTTTCTCCTGGTAAACACTCAGTCAACTTATTTTTCCCTTTATCTGAAGCTCAGAGTTCTAGGACTGTTGTCTGAATCTGTTTTGTCCAGGTTTCCGTGTCTGCTGAAGAAGGTCTGCACAGATTTTGTTATTCTGCCATCAAGTCCAGTTCCCGGTAGTATTATTTTCCAAATTTCCTTTTCAGAACTGTCTTTATTAGTATACAGGAATCCAGCTGATTTTTGTATATTGATCCATACCCTGCCATTTTGCTGACTCTTACAATGAGTTCCAATAATTTCTTGCTGAGTTTTTGGGATTTTCTATGTATAAGACCATATTATCTGCAAATAGAGTTTTACTTCGTCTTACTAATTTCGATGCCTGTAGTTTCACTTTCTTGGCCTGATAGCTCTGCCTAAGAATTCCAGCACAATATTGAATAGGCATGATAAAGGGCATCCTTGTGTAGTTCTTTACAAAGGGAATGCTTCAGTTTCTCTCAGTTGAGAGTAATACTGACTTTTTTTAAAAATATATATGCTCTTAATTATGTTGAGGAATTTCCATTGAATTTGAGGAATTTTTCTCCATTTCCTACTGTGTTGAATGTTTTTATCAAGAATGGGTGTTGGCAATGGAATACTATGCTACCTTGAAGAACAACAAGGAAGCTGCAAGCCACTGCATAACATGGATGAAACTTGTGGGCATTATGTTGAGTAAAATTAGTCAGTCACAAAACAAGAAATACTGCATAGGACCACTACTGTAAAAGACTAAGGGAAAGAACC
>NW_006409051.1:58643-67939 GCF_000296735.1 Chrysochloris asiatica | reverse complement strand
AGGTCCCTAGGACCATCAAGGGAGAAGAGCAGAGAGCGGGACCCTACCCAGAGAAGCAGTGATGCCTGAAATGGAGGGAGAGATGATGACGTGGAGCGATGAAGCAGCTGGAGACTTTAGATCCAGAGAGGGAGAGCAACTGTGTGCTGAAGACCTGGGGGGCACAGGGGAAGGATTGCAGGGTATACTCTTTGGTTGATGATGCATGGAGGGGATTGTAACCATAGCAATGAGACAGTATACGATAGAATGAATGTAAAACTAATGTCTCCCATGTAAACTATCACATAATTCACAAAAAAAAGAATGGGTGTTGGATTCCGTCAAATGCGTTCTATGCATATACATTAATAAGTATGATCTTGTGGATCTGTTCATTTTTTAAATTTCTGTGGTGGATTATGTTGTTTGTTTTTCTAATATTGAACCGTCCTTGCATCCCTGGTATGAATCTCACTGCATTATTCTTGTAATACGTTGTTAAATTTTATTGGCTAGAATAGTTTTTGTGAATTTTTGTATTTATGTTCATGAGGAATATTGGTCTATAATTTTCTTTTTAGTTATATATTTGTCTGGTTTTGATGTAAGGGCCATGCTCACTTTATATATTGGGTAGTTTTCCATAATTTTCTGTGTTTTGAAATAGTTTTAGTAAAATTGGTGTCAACTTTTCTCGGAATGTTTGCTACAATTCACCAATAAAGCCATCTTGTGCCTGGACTTTTTTGTTGTTGAGAGCTTTTTATAGGTCTGTTGAAGTTTCTACTTCACTTTGTGTTAATTTAGGTAAGTTACATTTTTCTAAAAATGTATCAATTTCTTCCAAAATTTCAAATTTATTTGAGTACAACTCTTCATAGTATTCTATTACTTTCCTTTTTATTTCCGTTGGTTCTGTTGTGATGTCACCCATATAATTTCTTATACATGTTATTGCATTTTCTCTCTGTTTTCTTGTGTTAGTTTTGCCAGTGAATGGTTTGTCAATTTTATGAATCCTTTCAAAGATCCAGCTTATTGTCTGGTTGATGATATCTATTGTATTTCTCTTTTGTGATTCATATGTTTCTGCTCTAATCTTCATTATTTCTTTTCTTCTGGTGACTATAGGCTTACTTTGCAGGTCTTTCTTTAACTGTTGGAGGTTTGGTGTCAATGTGTTGGTTTTTGTTTTTTCTTCTTTTTGGTTGTGTACATTTATTGCTATAAATTGTCCCCTCAGTGCTGCTTTTGCTGTGTTGCAAAGCTTTCATTATGTTGTGTTTTCATTCTCATTTTGCTTCAAAAACTTTTTTTTGTTTGTTTGTACTATTACCCAGAGTTTGTTTAGCAGGATGGTACTCAGTTTCTATGCATTTGATTTTGTTTCCTCAATCTTGCAATTGTTGATTTATAATTTTATATCATTGTGATTTGAGATGACAGTTTGTAGTATTTTGGCAAAATCCCTTAGCTTCTGTTTATCCTGGAATGTTTTGATTACACCATCATATTTGATTGACAGCTTTGCTTTTTTTAAAAAGGTTTTTAATATGGATTGAGTGAAAGTTTATGGGGCATATCATCAGTTTTACATTCAACAAATCATACACCTTGTTTCATTACAATGATTATAATCTCCTCCATGTACTATCAGTTAACAATATTTCTCTCTATCCACTTTAGCTTTTTGAAAACAAACAAACAAAACCACTCAGGCATATATAATAATTTACATCTCCAAGGGGCACATTCTGCAAGTCTGCTCCTGGCCATCAGCTCTTAGTTCCTTTCTTCTTAGTCCATGAATCTAGAGTCCTCAGCCACTCCCCCTTTCCATGCCCCCATCTCTGGCACCACTACTTCTCTGGATAAGGTCCCGCATTCTGCTTGTGTGTTTTTCTCAGATGGTCCTAGGGTCCTCTGTTTCTGGACTGTAAGATTAACCACTCCCCTGTTTTTGTTACAAAACTTCTACCTTTTACAATTGTGACAGTCATAATTAGTTATGAAAACAGTTATCCACTATTGAATCTTATGAATCTTATCCCCATCTCTTTTCACCAGACCCATCTAGACAAGATGACAGCTATTCAGTGGGGACTCTTTCTTTCCCCCTATACTCTTAAACTAAACTCCATCTGGAAACCTTGTAAGCCAGTTACTTCGTGCCTTTATCACCTCCTCATTTTAGGTTGCCAATGTCTATGTTGCCCATCCCTATCTACCCTGTGTACAGAGGGGATAGCATTGATACTTGATGTGAAAACTCTTTCCCTCCCTGTTGGTATTTAGAGTAACTGCCGCTTTGAGTACAGGTCAGGTTCATCAAATTGAAGCAATTTACTCTTGTTTCCTTTAGCAAAAAAAAAAAAAAAAAAATAATAATAAAATTCCCCATCTTCCTCTAGTCAAGTTCTGATTATTGAGCCATCGAGGCTAGTTCAAAAGGGTACTGTGTGCAAGTTTGGGTGTTCTTGTGCATCTCCCCTCACTTCATATCAGCTGGATGCTTCATTCTCACCTCTAGCCCTCTGTGGCTAAGTCCTTGTCCATGGGCTCAAGTGTCCTTAGGTCTCACCACACTTTTGACCAACCAGCCCTTCCTCTTCTCTCTCTCATCTCCAGGTCAATGGAATTCAATGGACTGGGGTTGAACTCAGCCTGTTTCTTCACTGCTACCGTCCCTCCTCTTCCACTCACCAGTAGACCAGTGTGGTCGCCATAAAGTTTCCATGCTTGTTTGTGTATTCCCTTTGAGTTTCAGTCTTAGAGGGGAGTTTGTCCTGAAGGCACTTGATTCCAACCTTGATGTCTTCTGGGCAAACAGCTTGCTTATTCTTGTAGTAGCCAGTCATACTGACATTTTTGTTTTGGGTTTTTCCTGATGATCATTCTTTGAAGATGTATCTTCTGTCACTGTAGCTGTCCAGTCTGCTTGTCCTTTCTAGTGGGAATGTCCCACCTCATAAGGTTCTGGATGGGACTTAGGATTCCACTTAAAGTCCTATACTCTATAAAGGCTTTGCATGAGGCCTAGTTCACTGGGCAAGTTGTAGAACCCCTTTTAGGTATACCAATCAGTTATAGGCTGAAGACGGGCTTGTAAGTTTTCTCTAAACATGTTTCCCAACATTCCTTTCTATCCCACTCAAGTGTCTATTTTATAATAGCAGGCAAGGGAAGCTAATATTCATAAGGCAGTCAAAGATTTTAGTATTATTTTCCCTCTTCAAGCTATACCTAGATCCCTGTATCCCAGAGCCCTGTTGTTTCAAGGTTGAATATGTATCACTATTTACCTCTGTCTCACTAGGTCATGCAAACCTGTCTCAGTGTTCCCCTGTCTATCTTGTTCTCCCTCCTCCCCCCCCTTTTTTGTGTTGCCCTCCCCAACACCTAAACTAGACCCCCCATGCCAATCCCATTGTGATTACCTTATATTCCATTAGTTCTACCCTCCATTTAAGACAGTCTATTTTATCCTGTAATCTTTCTGACCTTCCCACCACCTGGATCTCTGTTCCTCTGTGTTTACCTTCTTTCACATTGTAATTGTTTTGATCATAGACTAACCTCCCAGATCCTCTGTTCTTATAATTTTATTCTGTTCTTGACTCTTCCATTTGTCAACTGAGTTCAGGGTGATGCTGCCATGTACATCATTCTATAGTTGTTGTCTGTTCTTGTTGGTTCTCAGTCCACAGAACTTCCTTTAGGATGTTTTTCATAGCAGGGTTGGCTTTGGCAAAATCCCTTAACTTCTGTTTATCCTGGAATGTTTTGATTACACCATCATATTTGATTGACAGCTTTGCTGGTTAGAGGATTTTTGGGTGGCAGTTTTTTTCTTTCAGGGTTTTATATATGTCTCCCCATTGCCTTCTTGCCTTCATGGTTTCTGTTGAGAGATCTGAGCTTAATCTGATTTGCTTCTCTTTTCCCTAGCTGCTTTCAGGATTCTGTCCTTTTTTTTTTATTTTGGAGAGCTAGATTATTATATGTCTTGGTGATCGTCTTTTAGGGTCTATCCTTCCTGGGGTTCATTGAGCTTCTTGAATGCTTATCTTTTCACTTTTCAAGATGTTAGGGAAATTTTCTTCTAGAAGGTTTTCAACTATCTCCTCTGTGGACTTGTGTGATTGTTCCTGTTCCAGAATGCCAATAATTCTTAAGTTATTCCTCTTCATGTTGTACAACATGAATCTTTGGCCTTCTTCAGATTTTTTTAATCCTTTTTTTGTGTTTGTTCTTCTATCTTAGTAGTGTTGAGAGATTTATCTTCTAGCTCACTGGTTCTGGCTTCTATCTCTTTAATTCTACTCCTTTGCCCTTTCAGTGCATTGTCCATTTTTGATATTCTATTATTAATCAATTGGACCTCTTTCTGTAGGTTTTGAATTGTTTCCAATGCTGTGTCTTATCTTATTTGATTGTTCCTGTAGCGCTTTCTTGACTTTTTTCTCAACTCCATTATATGGTGTTTTGATACATTTTATAATCATTTTCTGAATTCCTTCTCAGGCATTTCCAAAGCCTGTCCATCTTCCAGTATGGAGTGTAGGTCTACTTCTAGCTCATTTTCCTCAGTGACTTTATCTCGTTTCTGGACATGTGCAGATATGGTCATCTGCTTCTGTTTTTTGGGCATATTCAGGGGGTTATCTGTGGCCTTAATACTTAGATGGGTATGTATTTTGGTATTTTTTATGAATTCTGATTTCTTCCAGATAGATGTGATCAGGAAATGGGCTTCCCTTTTCACTCTTCTTCTTGTGAAATTTCAAGATACCACCGTTGGTCGTTTTGACGTAACTTAGAAATTAATTTTTGGCCTATTTCCTTTTTTGTCTTCCTGTCCTGCTCCACAATCCCTGTTCAGGCCTTTTTTCTAGTCATAAAGAGTTCACGGCCGGCTGTGGTCATTTGGTTTTAAGTGGAAACTGTGTCTTTAAATTTCGAGGAGATCTGTGTACATTCATAGTAGAACCCTCCAAGGGTGGGGTTGGGGTGTCCACTAGCTCAGTCAACCCTATAGTCACCAGAATGGAGGTGCGCAGACAGTAAGGGACCAATGAACAGCTACCAAAAGAAAAGAATGTCCACACCTTTATCTCTGTGGTTTTGTCAGGTGTCCGTGGCTGCTCCGATCCTTCCCCCGTTTGGTCTCACCCAAGATGGTGGCTCCTGGAGCAGCTGAGCATCTTGAATTAGACATCAATGGATTTCTTGCTTCTGCTATGAATTCCCCTAGCTGTAAGCCCTCCAACCTTCTAAATTTTCTTTTGTATGTGGTTCAGAGTTCTGGGACCATCCCCTGAGCCTTATTGGTTCTATATTCTGTGTTGTTGCTGATGGAGCTCCGTACAGCACTTTCACCTGATCAGCCATCTTTTTTGTTCTGACAGTCTGTAGTATTTTGAAGTTTTGAAATGTATTGAGACTTTTTTTGTGGCCCGACATATGGCCTATTCTGGAGAATGTTCCATGTGTACTGGAAAAGAATGTGTGTCTTGCTGTTGTTGTGTTGAATGATCTGTATAAATCTATGAGTTCAAGTTGACTGATTGTGCCCTTTAGTTCTTCTATGTCTTTTGTTGAGTTTCTTTCTGGTTGTTCTGTCCTGTTTGACAGTGGTGTATTAAAATCTCCTGTTGCGGCTTTGTAGGATAAGTACTGAATTGACCTCAGAGGGTGGTTGAGAAAAGGATATGACATCAGAGTTTCTATTTGCCTCAGTGTTACCTGTGTTTAGGGCACTCAATCTGTGAGTAGTTTGTTGGGGCTCTTGACAATTCTAGTTTCAGCATCTGTGAGGGCCACAGGGAAGCTTGAGGCAGGGTGAGTGGTTAAATGCTGGTCTGGTGGCTCTACAGTATCTGTAGGTTTGGAGCCGAGCCCACCTGACTCCAGGAACCAAACAGCTCACCAAGTGCCACAGCCAACCCCTCACTCACACTGTCATGGCTTCCAACCATGTGGCTCTGAACTCCTGGAGGACAGTGTCTGTGCTGGGGTGGATGAGAGTGGAAGCTGGGCACACCTTTTATCACCAGGAGAGCATGGGGAAAAAGAAGAAATCACATTTTTTTTCCCGTCACCTCTACGAAACTTCCCTGTCAAGTGTCCCTTCACTATCATAGCAGCTCACAAGAGCTGCGTCTGACCAGCTGTTCTCCAGTCAATCTCCCCTTCTCGCCATCCCTTTTAATCAGATTCTTCTATGGAATCTGTGATCTACATGTTCAGTTATGTTAGCCAGGTACCATAAAGTTCTGGTCTCATTGCAAAATAGGTTGCTAACGGAGACAGTTACACACACTTAACATTTCTACTTCCTGTTTCTGATTCTCCTCTTCTGTTGTTCCTGGCGAATAGAGACTAATTGTTGGATAGATACGTGCCAACTTTTAAGACCCCATGTTCTAGGCAATGAAGTAGAACAGAAACACTAAATGTGTTAATAGACCACTTAACTGGAATGTCCCATCAAACTCCAGCCCTAAATTTCCCAACCAAGGAACCCAATCCCAAGAGGTGTTTGGTTGTACATAAAGAGATAAGCAACTACTCATTTGTATGTGCTTATCTTTTTTTTGTGAATATGTCTATCACATAACTTTCGCCAGTTCAACTTTTTGCAGGCTTACAACTTATTGGTGGTACTTACACTATATGCTGGAGCCCTGGTGTGACATTGTGGGTAAATGCACAGTACTGCTAGGTTGGTTTGAACCATAGGGTCAGTGGTTCAAGCTCAACAGCTGGTCCTCAAAAACCCTATATAGGGTCGCTATGGGTTGGAACAAACTTGACACCACTTAACAGCAACAGTAATGTAATATGTGCTGTGCAACCTTACCTCATTCATTGTGATTTTTTTTAAATCAGCATAGCCAAAACTCAGTATTCTCTAAGTTATGATTTACCATTTCTTGTCTTTTAATATGTGAAGTCATATGGTATTTGTCCTTTTGGATTGACTTATTACATTCAGGATAATTTTTTCAAGGTGCAGCACAAGGTGCATCACAAGGTGTATCACAACTTCATTTCTCTTAAGGTATTTCATTATGTGCATATACCACATTTTAGTTATCCCTTCATGTGTTAGTGAACATTGAGTTGTTTCTGCATTTTGGTTATTGTATATATTTCTGCAGTAAACATATGTGTACATGTATTTGTTTGAGTCCCTCCTCTCAAGTCTTTTGGGCATATACTGAAGAGTGGAATTGCTCAGTCAAATGGTAATTCTATGTTAAACTTTTTGAGGAACCTCCAAACTGTTGTTTATAGCTGCTGTACCATTTTACATTTCCATAAAAAATGCACAAGAGTTCCAACTTCTCTGCATCCTTGCCTACACTAGGTTTCCATTTTTCTGTTAGTTACCAATATGGAGGATGAAAAATGGTAACACATTTTTAATTTGCATTTACCTGGTGATGCTTTAGGATAAGCACTGGGCTGATAACTACAAAGTCATCAGTTTAAACCCACTAGTTGTTCCGCAAAGAAAGATGAGGCTTACTGTTCCCATAAATATTTGTTGTTGTTGCTGTTAGTTGCCATTGTGTCAGCACTGACTCATACCAACCCTGTGTACAACAGAACAATCTGCCCGGTCCTGCACCAACCTCATGGTTGTTTGAGCCCATTGCTGCTGCCACTGTGCCAATCCTGATGCCACATTCTTCTTCATATAATCCAGTTTCTTGGATTATGTACTCAGTATATAGTTTGAATAAGTTTGGTGAGTGAATACAACCCTGGCATATACATATACCTTTCTGAATTTTAAACCACTTGGTGTACCCTTGTTCTGTGGGAACAATTGCCTCTTGGTCTACGCACATGTTCCTTATGAGCACAATTAAGTGTTCCACAATAGTTATTCACTGAAATACTGTCCATAGCTTATCATGAATATAGCTTATCTACACAATCAAAAGCCTTTGCATAGTCGGTAAAGCACAGGTAAATATCTTTCTGGTATTTTCTGCTTTTAGCGAAGATCCATCAGACATCCTCGTCTATGTTCTCTTCTGACTCCGACTTGAACCTCTGGCAGTTCTCTGTCAATGTACATTGCAGCCATTTAAAAATTATCTTTAGTAAAATTTTGATTGCATATGATATTAATGATATCCGACGAGTTCCACATTCCATTGGGTTACCTCCCTTTGGAATGGGCACAAATAGGATCTCTTCCAGTCAGCTGCCCAAGTAGCTGTCTTTCAAATTTCTTGACATAGATGAGTGTGTGCCTCCAGTGCTGCTGCATCAGTTAGTTGAAAGATTTCAATCTGTATTCCGTCAGTTTCCAGAGGCTTGTTCTTTGCCAATGCCTTTAATGCACCTTGGACTTCTTCCTTCAGTATCATTGACTTTTGATCTTATGCTGCCTCTTATAATGGTTGATCATCAGCCATTTCCTTTTGGTACAGTGACTGTATTCCTTTCATTTTCTTTTGATGCTTTTTGCATCATTTAATATTTTACCCATAAAATCTTTCATTATTTCCAGTTGAGGTTTGAATTTTTCTTCAGTTTCCTCAACTTATGAAATGTTTAGCTTGTTCTTCTTTTTTGGTTTTCTAACTCCAGGTCTGTGCATGTTTCATTATATTTGACTTTGTGTTCTTGACATTCCTTTTGTAATTTTATGTTCAGCTCTTTTACCTTCTCATTTCTTTCATTTGCTTTAGCTAGCATCTCTACACTGGAGAGCAAGTTTCAGAGTCTCTTATGACATCCATTTTGGCCTTTTCCTTCTTTCATGGCTTAATATTCTTTTTATTTCTTCCTGTCTGATGTTCTTGATGGCATCCCACAACTCTTCCGGTCTTCAGTTTTTAGTGTTTAATGCATCAAATCTGTTATTGAGATGATCTCTAAATTCAGGTGGAATATATTCAAGGTCATATTTTGACTCAGTGGATTTGTTTTAATATTTTTCAGCTATAGCCTGAACTTGCATATGATCAATTGATGATGTTCTCTTCCTGTTCCACAGTCTGCCCTTGGCCTTGTTTTGTTTGGCTGATTATAATGGAGTTTTTCCAATGTCTCTTTCCACAGATGTAGTCAATTTGCTTTCTATGTATTCCATCTGGTGAAATCCATGTGCACAATTATCTTTTATTCTGTTTTAAAAAGGTATTTGCAATGAAGACATCATGTTGTTGTTGTTGTCAGGTACCATTGAGTCAGATGAAACAATGTCCAATCCTGGGCCAACCTCACCACCGCTGCCACACTTGACGCCATCAATGATGCCACCTGGCTGATCCATCTCATTGGGGGTCTTC
>NW_006409051.1:53890-58543 GCF_000296735.1 Chrysochloris asiatica | reverse complement strand
GAAGCTTAGCCATCCTGGCCTCCAAGGAGCACTCTGGTTGCACTTCTTCCAAGATAGATCTATTGGTTCTTTTGGCAGTCCATGCCACCCTTAGTATTCTCCTCCAACACCACAACTCAAAGGCATCAATTCTTGTATGGTCTTCCTTATTCACTGTCCAGCTTTCACATCCATATGAGGTTATGGAAAATACCATGGCTTGGGTCAGGTGCACCTTTGTCCTCAAGCTGACATCTCTGCAGGTCTTGCAAAATTCTATCATGTGATCTCCAGCATCATTTCAGTCACTAAGGCTATATTTTCCAACAGCTGATCCTTCCTTTTTGTTTCCAACCTTTGCATTCCAATTGCCAGTAATTATCAATGCATGTTGGTTGCATGTTGAGTCAATTTCAGACTGATGAAGTTGGTAGATTTCTTTAATTTCATCATATCTGGCTTTAGCGGTTGGTGTGTAAATTTTAATAACAGTGGTATAACTGGACTTCCTTGTAGGTGTATGAATATTGTCCTATTACAAACAGTGTTGTACTTCAAGACAGATCTTGATGAGTTCTTTTTGATAATGATTGCAACGCCATTCCTTTCAATTTGTCATTCTTGGCATAGTAAACCATGTGGTTGTCAGATTCAGAATGGCCAACATCAGCCCATTTTAGCTCATTAATTCCTAGGATATGGATCAATGTTTATTTGTTCCATTTCATTATTGACAACTTCCAATTTTCCTAGATTCGTACTTAGTACATTCCATGTTCCGATTATTAATGGATATTTATAGCTGTTTCTTGGAATCCTGGTGTGGTACTATATGTTAATGCTCAGGACAATAAAATCATTTGAACTGCAATGTCTGCAATTCAAGCACACCATTTGCTTCTTGGAAACTCTATACAGGGTCACTATGGGTTGGAACTAATTCGACAACACTAATGACAACAGTTATTTCTCTTCATTTTGAATTGTGCTGCATCAGCAAATGGAGGTCCTGACTACTTTGCGCCATTGCCCTCATTACAGTCTATAATACTTTGAGGTGACAGCTCTTACCTAGTCATATTTTGAATGCCTTCCAGTCTGAGGGTCTCATCTTCTGACACTATATCTGACAATATTCCGGTGCTCTTCATGTTTTAATATTCAATCTTCTGGTGCTATCTAATATTATTCTACTGCTACTCATTCGATTTTCAGTGACTAAATATTCTGAAGTAGTTTTCCCTCCTTCTTCTAGTCTATCTATGTCTGGAAGCTCAGTTGAAACCTGTCCACCATGGGTGACACTGCCAGTATCTAAAATATGGGTGGCATAGCTTCCAGAATTACCACACCATGCAAGACACATCAGTGTGACAAACTGATAGAGATACAGTCTTAGAAACCCTATACAGGGTAACTATGAGATGAAATTGACGTGATGGCAATGGGTTTTTGGTTTGGGTAATGACTAATGATGTTGTACATCTTTTTGTGTGATTGTTTGCCATTTCTATAACTTTTGTGGAGTCCTGGTGTGGCACTGTGGATTATTGCGTTGGACTGCAAAGTTGGTTTGAACAACAAGGTTGGTTACCAGCTTACCAGCTGCTCCTCAGAAACCATATATGGGGTTGCTACGGGTTTGAACCAACTGGGTGGCACTTACCAACAACAACAACAATATCTTCTTTGGAGAAGTACATTTGGAGAAAGGCCCAAGAGTCTTCTTGATTTTAAAAGGAAAGCAAGACTTTAAAAGCATTTTTACTATTACTTATATTAATTTGTATATGTATGAATTATACATGAGTGAAATAAGTACACACACACACACATACATACATATATATATTGTATTTGTGTACATATATATGTATGTATGTGTGTGTGTCTCTATATATGTCTATCTATCTATCTATCTATCTATCTATCTATCTATCTATCTATCATCTATCTATCTATCTATCTAATCTCTCTTTCTAAACATGTATGTATAGAAGGAGCCTGGTATCATAGTGGATTTTGATGAGTTGACTATTAACCACAAGATCAGTGGTTCTAATCTTATCAGCACTCTGTGGAAGAATGATGAGATGCCCTGTTCCTGTAAAGATTTATAACCTTGGAAATCCTGTACAGAGTCACTGAGTCAGAAAACAGACTCCACAGCACACAGTCACCACCATATATTAAATATGTGTGTGTTATAGAATTTATCAAATTAAGCATATTCTTCCCATTTTTTTTATTACTAGCTTATAAAAGTTAAATCTTTAAGCAAGGCCTTCTAGAATATTTGGTCAATTGAACATCTTTCATTTGCATAGATCTTTTCATATTTAAAGTTGGAATGATAAGAGAAGATTAATGTGACCCCTGTGCAAGGATGCCAGGCAAAGTTATGAAGTCCCTGGTGGTTGGTATTGTGGGTTTGATGTTGAACTTTAAATTGCAAGATTGGCTCTTCAAACTGATCAGCTGTTCTGTGATAGAAAGATGAGGCTATCTGGTCCCATAAAAATTTGCAGTCTCAGAAACCCTATATAGGTTGCTATAAGTTAGAATCAACTCTATGGCAGTGGGTAATAAAACAATACCAGAGTAACATAATTTATAAGTTGTTTTCTATATGTGAGGAAAAAAAGAAAAAGCACCATTCCCTAAGACTGAGATTTCACAATAACTTTAAATATTTTTTCTAACTTAGTGAGTTTAGGTTTCCATGGTGACCAAGGACTTACTGGGTATCCAAACCCACTGCTATCCAGTTGATTTTTTGACTCAGAATGACCCAGATAACATTAAAAAGTAGATGCTAAAAATTTGACCCTTCACCTACCTGCAGCCACAAGACCTCTTGAAATTTAATTTATAAATAGCCTACTGTTTTTTTCATTAAATCACTTGTGTGCTATAGACTAGGTTCCAACTCATGGCTACCCTATACAGGGTTTCCGAGAGTGGCAGGTGAGTTTGAACTGCCAACTTTTTGGTTAGCAATCCAGTGCTTATCCTGAAGCACCACACCTTTCTAAAGTAATCCTGGTAATGTCGTGGGTCGTGCATTGGGCTGCGAACTGGAAGATCAGCAATTCAAATACACCAACTGTTCTATGAGAGAAAGATGAGGCTTTCATCTCCCATTAAGATTGATATTCTCAGAAAACCCTATACAAGGTGACTGTGAGTTGGAACCAACTAGATATCACGTAGCACCAGCAGCAGCACCACCACCACCACCACCACCATCACCACCATCACCACCACCATCACTCCTGTCTAACCAGAAAAGGGCAGTTATGATCAGTGATTTTGCAGTTCAGGGCAGGCCATTTTTCATATGATTAACTTTTGGTTGTCTGGGTTAAAAATATCTTTAAAGTCAAAGTAAGATGTGTTTTATTAATTTTTATTCTTTCATATAAGTAACTTTGTGTATTTTTATTACAGGCAAATTGGAATATTCACATTGTACAGAAACAGAGGTAAGAGAAATCTAAAGCAGCTTTTATAGCCCTGATTAGACTAATTTCATTAAGGAAATATCTCAATATGAATTATTGGTCTTCTGATAAGAATGTGTTAAGAGTAAGTATATATCATTAATATTTAGGAAGAGTAAAGTGTGAAGAAAACATTGATTATTTTGTCCATAATTTAAAAATGTTCAGGGTTTGTTATAAAGGTTAGCTTAATGATAAATAATTTTTTTTCCTATATTATTGTTTCTGAAATTTCTTAATAAGAAATTATTTAAATTCCATATATTTCTATTTGTAATTCAAACTTGCATGTGATGATTGTTAAAAGTAATCAAGACTCATTGAAATTTGAACATAAAGTTTATTCTGAGCAGTTAGTCTATATGTATAATTGGAAGACCATTTTGATTCAGTAAAGCAAATGGTTTGACGAAGCTATTGTACAGTGAGGCTCATAAAATGAAGAAGGAGAAATATACAAGATTAACCATTGTTTAGGAGTCCTACTATGGCACTGTAGGGTTAAACGCCGGACTGCTAATGCAAGGTCTGTGGTTCAAGTCCACCAGCCACTCTTTGGAAACCCTATACAGGGTCCCTGTGAGTTGGGACTACAACAGTAATCACATGTTGATTATAGTAATCACATGGTTGATTGATCCATGCTTTACCCCCCTTTACTTGATATGGATCAACTGATAACAGATTACTTCTGGTCTGATTGCAGTTTGACCCTCTTCCCACCTGCAGCCATGAATCATTTTGTGATTTAAATTCCTATTCTACTTATTATTTATATGTGATCTTCTTTTTCTAACAATTGTATCATCCTTAGATATTGTTACATTGTTAGGGGATTTTAAAGAGTGACTGGTGAGTTTGAACTGCTGACTTTTTGGTTAGCAGTCTGGTATTTATCCTACAGTGCCACAATTAGATGAAGTGATCTTAAATCTCATGTTAATGGCAATGCCTAAATAAAATTTTAGGATTTAAGAGTGCTGTAGAGCAGGAAATCTGAAGACTTTTTTTTGCTTGTAAATGGCTTCAGCTTACCAGAGCTTAATTTTATTTTGTGCCTAGGTTTAAGTGTTCAGATGCCAATTTTTTTTTTTTTTTTTTTTTTTTTTAGTACATCATGCACCTCTCTGGTAGCATAGTGGTTACCAATTGGGCTGCGAACCACAAGGTC
>NW_006409051.1:48773-53730 GCF_000296735.1 Chrysochloris asiatica | reverse complement strand
AAGCCTCATCTTTCTCCCGCGGAGCGGCTGGTAGTTTCGAACCGCTGACCTTAAGGTTCGCAGCCCGATTCGTAACCACTATGCTACCAGAGCTCGGAAACCCTGTATAGGGTCGCTGTGAGGCAGAACCGACTCCACGGCACATAACCACCACTATCATGCACCTCTGATTGCTGAACTGCGAGAGTTACAAGCAGAATATATTTTAAAGTGGGTTTTGGGGCCACTTCCTCCAGCCAGTCTTCTCAGGAACATTCCTACATATCTCCTGGTTGTGATGTAAACTTCCCTATCTAAAATAGTCCCTACCCAGCTTTCCACAGGTCTGGTGTGTTTATGTGATGTATGGCTGCTGCCATCAGTCATGGTTGTGGAAGGAGATTCCTTTGTTCTGTGGGTCCCTATGAAAGGTCACCACATGGAGATAAAACTTTGGAAACACATCATGTTGTCTCTGATTTCCGTCGCCTGGGTGATCCCTGTTTGTCTTTGTCTCTTTAAAGATAGGGTCTCTTTTCTTTCCTATAACATCTACATTTGCATTCAGAAGTTAAACAGTTCACTGTTGAATTTTTATTCAACTTTGAATGTAAAGATTTTTTCCCAAAGTAATTTTAAAAATAAGCAAGAACTTAGTACCGTTGACCCTTGAGCAACATGGGGGTTGTTGTTGTTGTTATGTGCCGTGGAGTCAGTTCCAACTCATAGCGACCCTGTACAGGGTTTCTGAGGCTGTAAATCTTTACGGGAGCAGAAAGCCATATCTTTCTCTTGCAGAACAGCTGGTAGTTTCGAACTGCTGTCCTTGAGGTTCGCAACCCAATTTGTAACCACTACGCTACCAGAGCTCCTTAACATGGGGGCTAGGGATGCTAAATCACCCTTCTCACAGTTGAATATCTGAATTTGAATTCACTTTTCTAAAACTTAAAAACTAATAGCCTATTGCTGACCAGAAGCCTTAATGATATTATACACAGTCAATTAACACATTTGTTTATTATATGTATTTTGTAGGGGTCCTGGTTTGGCACTGTAGGATAAGCACTGGACTACTAACCACAAAAGTGGTGGTTCCAACCACTAGTTGCTCACTGGACATCCTATACAGGGTCGGTATGAGTTGGAAATGATGCGGTGGCACAACAATAATAACAATTGTTGTTGTTGTTAGGTGCCATTGAGTCAGTATTGACTCATAGTGACCTTATGCACAGGAGAACGAAACACTGCTCGATCCTGAGCCAACCTCACTATTGTTGCCATGTTTGAGCCCATTGATGCTACCACTTTGCCAATCCATCTCGTTGGGTGTCTTCCTCTTTTTCTCTGACCCTCCACCTTACCAAACAAAATATCCTTCTCTAGCGACTGGTCCCTCCTGACAATATGTCTGAAGTATGAGAGACGAAGTTTGGCCATCCTGGCCTCCAAGTAGCACTCTGGCTGTACTTATTTCAACATAGATCTGTTTGTTCTTTTGGCAGCCCATGGCACTTTCAGTTTTCTCTTCCAACACTTTAACTCAAAACCATCAATTCTTCTACTGTCTTCCTTATTCACTGTCCAGCTTTTGCATGCATATGAGGTTATTGAAAATACCATGGCTTGGGTCAGGCACACCTTAGTCCTCAAGCTGACATCTTTGCTCTTCAACCTTTTAAAAAGGTCTTGTGCAGCAGATTTGCCTAATGCAATACGTCATTTGATTTCTTGACTACTGCTTCCATGAGTGTTGATAGTTGATCCAAGAAGAATGAAGTCCTTGAAAACTTCAGTCTTTTCTCTATTGATAATGTTGTTTATTGGTCCAGTGGTAAGGATTTTTGTTTTCTTTATATTGAGATTCAATCCATACCAAAGGCTGTGCTCTTTGATCTTCATCAGTAAATATTTTAAGTCCTCTTCACTTTCAGCAAGCAAGGTTGTATTATCTGCATATCACAAGTTGTTAATGAGTCTTCCTCCAATCCTGATACCACATTTTTCTTCATATAACCCAGCTTCTCGGATTATTTGCTCAGCATTCAGGTTGAATAAGTAAGGTGAAAGAATATAACCCTGTTGCACACCTTTCTTAATTTAAAACCATTCAGTGTTCCCATGTTCTCTTCAAACAACTGCCTCTTGGTCCATGTACAGATTCCTCATGAGCACAATTAAGTGTTCTGGAATACTCATACTTCACAATGTTGTCCATAGCTTGTCATGATCCACACAATCGAAAGCCTTTGTGTAGTCAATAAAGCACAGGTAAACATCTTTCTTATATTCTGTACTTTCAGCCAAGATCCATTGGACATCAGCAATGATATCCCTCATTCCACGGCCTCTTCTGCATCTGGCTTGAGCCTCTGGAAGTTCTCTGTCAATGTATTACCTTTAGTGCAACTTTATTACCTTTAGTGCAACTTCACTCACTCACATGGGCTATCAAAGGGTATTGTCCGACGATATCCACATTCTGTTGTGTTGGGTCACCTCCCTTTGGAATGGACACAAATACGGATCTCTTCCAATCAGTTGGCCAGATAGTTGTCTTCCAAATTTCTTGGCATCGATGAGTGAGTGCCCCCTGTGCTGGCTCACTTTCTTGAAATATTTTAATTTTTGTTCTATTAAAACTCCAGGAGGAGCCTTGGTCTTTGCCAATTCCATCAATGCACCTTAGATTTCCTCCTTCAATATCATTGGCTACCTTGTGAAATGGTTGAACATCAACCATTTCCTTTTGGTACAGTGATTCTGTGTATCCCTTCCATCATCTTTTGATGTTTTCTGCATCGTTCAATAATTTGCCCAGAGAATACTTCAATAGCAATATACTATTATATACTGCATCCACAAAGAAGCTGCATTTTCATTGCTAAAAGTGCAAGAATTTTTGTGCCTGCTGGTATTACTATAGCCACAGCTTTGGATTTCTTTTTCTAGTGGTCTGTATGCTGGTTTCATTTACCATGTTCTAAGGAAAAAAGTTGTCTGGTATGGTCCTATAGGATAGTCACTGCACTGTTAACTGCAAGGTGGGCAGTTTAAACCCACCAGCTGTTTCTAGGAAATACTATACAGGGTCACTATGAGTTGGAGTCGCCTCAATGGCACTTAACTCAAATTCAAACATATTTATAGGATGCCTTTATTTAACCTTAAGCATGATAGAGACATGACAAAGACAAATCATCTTGTTGAGGAAACTGTCAGCATAAGGTCATAATGGTTCTAAAGGATTAGAATTAATTAATTAGCTATATGGCTAATTAATGTTTTTGTAGTTTATTGTTAGTGTCCTGGAGTTCGTTCTGACTCTTCGTGACTCTGTAAATATTTTCGGAAGCAGAAAGCTTCATCTTTTTCCTGTTGAGTGACTGGTAAGCTCAAACTTGTGACTTTGTGGTTCCCAGTCCAGTGTTTAGCCTACAGAGTCACTGTGCTCTCTATACACATGTTGTTGTTGTTAAGTGCCACGGAGTTGGTTCCAACTCATAGTGACCCCATATAAGTTTCCAAGGAGCTGCTAATGGGTTTGAACTGCTGACCTGCCGTTCAAACAACCTTGCAGTCCAATAGTGTCACATAAATTGAAAGAGTTAACATGCATAAATCATTACCCTGTTAATTGCTGTTGTCAGCTGTCATGTAGTCCACTCCAACTCATATATACATTGCCTTATGTACTCAAACCTTTATATACTTAAAACAAAACATTGCTCTGTCCTGCATCATCATCCATTTTCAGTTACCAGCATGTTGGAGCTGTTCTGCCAATCTGTTATAGACTAATTGTGGTGGTGGTGGTGGTATGCTGGGGAGTTGGTTCCAACTCATAGTGACCCCATATAGGATTTCTGAGGCTGTAAATATTTATAGGAGCAGAAAGCCTCATCTTTTTCCTGCAGAACAGCTGGTAGTTTCGAACAGCTGGCCTTGAGGTTAGGAGCCCAACTTGTAACCACTACACTACCAGTGCTCCTTATAGACTAATTATGGACTATAGAAAGCAAAGGAAATTGTCACAAAGTCAGGATTGGTGGCATGGTGGTAGATCAGTTCATCTCTGTTGCAGGCAGTACTTCTGAAGTAAACAAAGGACTGTGATTGTGATATGTATACAATTGCAGATTAGAAAAGTTTACAGTAATTGGTTCTGGGATGCTTTGACTATCTGGCTATTTGATGGTCGAAGTTGACTCATGACCATGTGAAGCTGGTACTCCTACTTTTAGGTGACAGTACATTTATAAATCACTAGGACATAACCAGGCAAGTTCTCTGAGGGCAAGACTGCCCCTCCCTGGTTTGACTAGGGCAGTTGTAATATGCTTTCAAGCATACTGCCTGAGAGCAAAATTTATCACATTATTGGTTACTTAAAAAACAAAAACAAAACCCGAACTCACTGCCATCCAGTCAGTCCATGTTGACTTACAGGAACTCCATATAGGGATTTTGAGATTGTAAATCTTTAGAAGACCACTCAAATGGAGACTGAATGCGAAATGACTCAATATGGAGTTAGGGCTCTGAATGTAAATATCAGCCTTATGTAAAGCATGCTCTTTAGAATTTAAGCATAAATAGAATCTTGCAGTGACAGGCAACTGCAGCTGCAGACCTCAATGTGTTGACATATATCAAGCAATTCAAATGCTTCTTGTAACATCAAGAAATTTCTCTGCTTCTTGGGAACACTTTTATTATCTCCACCACTACCTACTTCTATACACTTCCATCACTACCTCCTCCTTCACCACCACCTCCACCAAATGTACTATCTTCCCTAACATAAATAACAAAAAGACCTTCCTAAATTACACTATTTCCTCCAGCTACTTACTTTCTTCTTTATTAAAATAAAACTTATTGAAAAACATAGCTCCCAGTGCTTCTACTGTTTCACCACCTCTTTTTTTTAGTTGCAAAATCAAAACATACATTCACTTTTTTTTTTTTTTTT
>NW_006409051.1:38837-45839 GCF_000296735.1 Chrysochloris asiatica | reverse complement strand
AGACAGCAAGGGACCAATGAACAGCTACCAAAAGAGAAGAATGTCCACACTTTTATCTCAGCGGTTCTGCCAGGCGTCTGTGGCCACTCCGATCTTTCCCCCACGTGGTCGCACCCAAGATGACAGCTCCTGGAGCAGCCGAGCGTCCTGGACTAGAAAGCAATAGATTTCTTGCTTCTGCCACCAATTCCCCCAGCTGTAAGCCTTCCAACCTTCTAAGTATTCCTTTATATGTGGTTCAGAGTTCTGGGACCAGCCCGTGAGCCTGCTTGGTCGGGAATTCTGTGTTGTTGTTGGCGGAGCTCTCTGCTATATGTCCACCCGATCAGCCATCTTGTTTGTTCTCCCTACATTCACTTTTTAAAAAGTTAAAACAATATAGAATATCCACCATCCACATCTCAATTCCTCACCAGAGATAATCAACTGTTTACTCTTAGAATATTCTGAATCTATTTTTTAGACTAAATTATCGTATCTACCTTTATTTTCTTATAATTTTCCCCAATCAAATAATTACACACACACAATTCTCATACATGATTTTGGTTAGATTCCAATTGTTTCAGTGGTCACAATTATATAGCTAAAATATGTACACTCATATCATACCACAAGATAGAACTATGTCTTCTAACTTAAATCCCAATTCTTTATATCATATTGAACAGAACATCACAATTTCTAGCAGTATTAAAACTATAGTTGACACTTGAACAACATGGGGCTGAATTGCAAGGGTCCACTTATGCTCATAGTTTTATAAGATGCTGTATGAAGGTAATCACCTCTGCATGTTGCAGTAAAAGTTGATCTCTGGTTGTTCTCTCATATTTTTCATGTTTACTGCTATATCCTATACCTTGAATAAAACCATGGCACCCACACAAAGTGCCACTGGCACTGTTAAGTTCCATTGAGTTGGTGCTGACCCATAGCAACCCTGTAGAGCATTTCCGAGGAGCAGCTGGTGAGTGTGAATTGCCGATCTTGCGGTTCAAATGACTTTGCCATCCAGTACATTGACTTACAGCACCACAACAAGACTCGAACTCCAAGGATTATATAAGTGAGTAGAAATAGGAAGGGTCCTGGTATGGTGCTATAGGATAAGTATTGTACTGCTAACTATAAGGTTGGCAGTTCAAACCCACCATCCACTCCTTGGAAACCAATTCGATGGCACTTAAGAACAACAGGAAGAGTCTTGGATGAGGTGGATAACATTCCTTGTTCCACCTTTCATGCCGGCTCAATAAGAAGTTGCTGTGAGTGTTATTAGAGGAGGCACTGTGGCTGTTTGTTAGAAATATGGACTCCCATGTCTAGATGTGTCTAGGTTCAGTGCCTGGCTACATCCTTTCTCCCTCACTTCTCTGTACCTCAGATTCTTTCAACTCCAGATAGGCTGTTGGAAGCAAAGAATTTAGTATAAACGTCTGGCATGGTGTTTTACTGTAGGATCAGCACTGGACTGCTAACCGCAAGGTCAGCAGTTCAAGCCCACCACCTGCTCCTTGGAAACTTACTACAGGATTGTTATGAGTTAGCACCAACTTGACGACACTCAACAACAACAAATTTATTATTCTTGGAGTCCTGGTGTGGTGCTGTAGGGTAAAGCACAGGACTGCAAGATCGGTATGAACTGCAAGGTTGACAGTTCAATTCTACTAGCCTGTCCTGAATCCAAATCGAGTCAACGGTACTTAACAACAACAACATTATTTTTAATTGAGAGGCATAAGGTGTCTTAGAAGGGAAGAAGAAGGGCCTACTCCTTAAGCAAGGCTCACAGCCCCATTAAGAGCCCCAAGAGTGTGCCCCTTCATCTTTTAGACCTCATTAAGGCATACTTGAAAAAGATAACTTCAAGTCTGAGACTTTTTATTTAAAAAATTTTTTATAGTAGGTAAGATTATTTTCTGCTTTCATTTATAATTGCATTTTTAATACTCTTCTTTTACAATGAGGAATCAAATAAATTTGCAAGTTTAGGGAGAACAAGAGGTGTACATAAGCATCCTATCCATTTTTACTCAGTCTTTTCCCTTAAGATTAACTTAATGTTTGTTAAAATCAAGTATTTTTACCTTATGTTAATCTCAGGTTGCTGTCTGCTGTTGTTGGTTCTTGGTCCAAAGAACACCCTTTAATATGTTTTATATTTTTATGCTTGGTTATAACAAATTCCTTTAATTTCTGTTAATCTGAAAATCCCTGATTCACTATTTTATTTCAGGGATAGCTTTGCTGGGTATATTGGTTGGCATTTTTTTTTCTTTCAGAGTTTTTTTATGTGCCATCTCATTGCCTTCTTGCCTATACAGGGTTTCTGTTTAGAAATCAGAGTTTAGCCTTTTTTTTTTTTTTTCAAATCTTTTATTGTAAATTGAAGGGAAAGTTTGCAGAGCAAATTGTCAGTTTTGCATGCAGCAAACTTTAACTTTTGCATTACTCCCTGTTCTACTGCTACCTTCATCTCACTCTTCTTGTATATTACCTGCCCTGTCATCTAGGTTAAGATGTGTCTACCTTCTAGTCCATGAATAATCCCTCAACCCTCCCCACCATCATAGACACCTCATAACCATCATAGATTGTTTCTTTCATCAAGAAAACATTTTTTTAACTTTTTACAACATTGGTGTCATACAAGATTTAACCTTTTGTGATGGACTAATTTCACTCAGCATAATGTTCCTCAGATTTGTCTGTGTTGGGAGATTTTGCAAATTCGTTAAATGTTGGTACTTCTCCAGGGCCAGTGTGGCTTCCATGGTGTCCAGGATTATTCCCCACTCTCTTGGGATGGCCTTCTGCATGTCCTGAATGAGAGCCTGGCTGCCACGCTGGTTTTGCAGTTTAAAGAGATGCTAAGCACCCTGTACTGAGTCAATTTTGTTTGTGGGTTTTCTTTTCCTTTTCATTTCTGTTGTGTTAATGTTTATGAAATCTTTCTGGTTTTCCTCTTCTTATTTTGATGTGCAGGTATATTAATTTTCTTTGAGGCTGCCCTGTAATTTATTAATTTTTTCCGTGTTGTCTTCATATCTGCTTGACTTCCTTGCCAGCTGGAAATTCTATAATCTCCACTATTCCCACTTTTTGCTTGCTTTGTTGTTGACTTCATTGTAAGTCGGTATCTCTGGTTCTCTATTTTCAGTCTTGTAGATTTTTATTTTAAATACTTTTGTGTCTGTATTGGAGTCCTGGTGTGGCACTGTAGGATAAGAATTGGACTGCAAGGTCAGTTTGAATCACAAGGTTGGTGGTTTTAACTCATTAGCCATTCCTTGGGAACCCTATATAGGGTCACTATGAGTTGGAACCAACTCGATGGCACTTAACAACCACAATAAATATGTGGATTGAGTTCTGGGTGGTAGTGGCATGTATGGTAATCTTAGGTTGTTGTCTCTTGTTGTTTGCTCTCAGTCCTTTAGCATTTTTTGTAAAGTTGGTCTGTTGTTAAGTGCTGGCGAGCCAATTTTGACTCATAGAGACCCTGTGTATGGTTTCAGAGGAGTGACTAGTAAGCTTGAACCGCCGACTTTGCAGTTCCACGCATTAACCTGTAGTGACACACCAGGATGCCACAAACTTGGTCTAGTCGTTACAAATTTCTGTAATTCCTGTTTATTAGGGAAAGTCCAATTTCGCTGTTGTATTTGAGGGACAGCTTTGCTGGGTAAATGATTCATGGTTAGCAATTTTTTTCTTTTCAGTTTTGCATACATCATCCATTGCCTTCTTGCATGCGTGTTTTCTGCTGAGAAATCAGAACTTGTCTTATTGGTTCTCCTTTGTAGTTAACTTTTTGTTTTCCTGAGCTTCTCAGGATTCTTTCCTTTGATTTTGGAAAGTTTGATTATGATATGTCTTGGTGATTTTCTTTTGGGTTCTACCGTGTTTGGAGTTTATTCAACTTCTTGAATGGTTTTCCTCACAATTTTCATGATGTTAAGGAAGTTTTCTTCCAGCAACTCTTCATCAATTTTTTCCATGCTCTTTATTATCGCTTGCTGTTCTGGAATTACAATCACCCATAAATTATTCCTCTTAATGGTGTCCCACATAAATCTGAGGCTTTATTTGAGTTCTTACTAATATTAAGTGATTTATATTCAAGGTCATTATTTGGACTTCAATTGATTAAAATCTGCTCCCTTGTCCTTTCAGTGTATTGCCTGTTTCTGATATCTTGGTCTTAATATTCTGGACTTCTGTTTGCATATTTTGTCTTATTTCAATATTTGCATATTTTTACTTTTTTATTATAGCGTTTCCCAAAATTCTTCTCATTTTTTTCCTGTGCTTTCCATGATTTTTCTGTTAATCTATTTAAGGTACGTAAATAATCATTCTTTTGAATTATTTCTCAGATAGTTTTATTACATTTTTTCCTCAGAAACATTTTGTTGCTCCGCATCTTGGTCATTTGTTTGAGTTACACTCTCATTTTTTCATGTGTGTTAAAATCATCGTTTATCTTTGAAATATTGTTGAATCATTGTATTTGTATTTAATTGGTGATTATATGTTGGTGAGTTCTTAGGCTTTCACTAACTGTCTCTTCATAGATGTTATTAGAGAATAGACCAAGGCACCAGGAATTGATGGAATAAAAATTGAAATCTTTTAAGAAAGTGAGGTGGCACAGGAGGCACTCATCTATGCCAAGAAATTTGGAAGACAACTATTTGGCCACCTGATTGGAAGAGAACTGTATTTGTGCCCATTCCAAAGGGAGGTGACCCAATGGAATGCAGAAATTATTGGACAATATCTTTGATATCCCATGCGAGTAAAGTTGTACTAAAGGTAATACAGAAATGGCTGCAAAGCATACATTGATAGAGAACTTCCAGAGGTTCAAGCCAGGTTCAGAAGAGGCACTGGAACGAAGGATATCATTGCTGATGTCCAAGAGATCTTGGCTGAAAGCAGAGAATATCAGAAAGATGTTTACTTGTGCTTTATTGACTACACAAAGGCTTGTGATTGTGTGTATCATGACAAGCTATGGACAACATTGTGAAGTATGAGTATTCCAGAACACTTAATTGTGCTCATGAGGAATCTGTACATGGACCAAGAGGCAGTTGTTTGAACAGAACATGGGAACACTGAATGGTTTAAAGTTAAGAAAAGTATGTGGCAGGGTTGTATCTTTTCACCATACTTATTCAAGCTGTATGCTGAGCATATAATCCGAGAAGCTGGGTTCTATGAAGAAAAACGTTGCATCAGGATTAGAGGAAGGCTTATTAACAACTTGCAATATGCAGATGATGCAACCTTGCTTGCTGAAAGTGAAGAGGACTTAAAATATTTACTGATGAAGATCAAAGAGCACAGCTTTCAGTATGGATTGTATCTCAGTGTAAAGAAAACAAAAATCCTCACCACTGGACCAATAAACAAACAACATTCTTTTCAGTGGAGAAAAGATTGAAGTTGTCAAGGGCTTCATTCTTCTTTATATAATCCAGTTTCTCTGATTATTTGTTCAGCATACAGATTGCGTAAGTATGGTGAAAGAAGACAACCCTGGCACACACCTTTTCTAATTTTAAACCATTCGATGTTCCCTTGTTCTGTTCGAACAACCACCTCTTGGTCTATGTACAGGTTCCTCATGAGCACAATTTAATAGTTCCAGAATACTCATACTTCGCGATATTGTCTATACCTTGTTGTGGTCCACACAATTGAAAGACTTTGCATAGTCAAAAGCACAAGTAAACATCTTTCTGGTATCTTCTGCTTTCAGCCAAGATCCACTTGATTACAACAGTGATATCCCTTGTTACATATGCTCTTCTGAAACCATTGGATAATATCATTGGTATTCCATGCAAGTAAAGTTTTACTAAAGGCAATACAAAAATGGCTGCAACACTGACAGAGAAATTCCAGAGGCTCAAGCTGTTTTCAGAAGAGATACAGAGACTAGAGAGGAATAAAGGAAAATTAAGCAGAAAAAAAAGCTGTAGAAGAGGGCAGAAAGGAGAAATAGAGCAAAGGAAGAAAAAGCCAAAGCAGAGCTAAGATAAAAATCAAGGAAGGGGAAAGAGAGGAAGAATAAGAAGAAATAATATTGTTAGGAGCCATGGAATTGGCTCCTACTCAAAGCAACCCTCTACACAACAGAAACACTGCCTGGTCCTGTTTTATCCTCACAATTTGTATTACACTTGAGGCCATTGCTGCTGCCATGGTGTCAATCCAACATCTTGGGGGTCATGTTCTCTTTCTCTGATTCTCAACTTTACAAAGCATAATGTCTTTTTCCAGGAATTTGTCCCTACTAATAATACGTTGGAAGTATAGGAGATGAACTCTCACCATCCGTGCCTCCAAAGAAGATTGTGACAGTACCTCTTCCATCACAGACCTCTTTGTTCTTCTGTCAGTCCATGGTACTTTCAATATTCTTCTTCAACACTATAACTCAAATATATCGATTCTTCTGTGGTCTTCTTTCATTGTCTTGCTCTAACATGCATATGAATTTGTTGAAAGTACCATGGCTTGGGTCAGGAGTACCTTAGTCCTCAAACTGGTATCTTTGCTTTTGAGCTCTTTTTTTAAAAATATTTTATTGTGAATTATGTGATACTTTATTTATTTATTTAAATTTAAGGTTTTTATTATGGATTGAGTGAAAGTTTACAGGGCACATCATCAGGTTCACATTCAACAATTCATATAACTTGTTTCATTACATTGATTGTAATCTCCTCCATATACCATCAAAGTATTTCTCTCTTTCCACTTTAGATTTTAAAAAAAACCACACAAACAAAAAACCCACTCAGGCATATATAATAATTTACATCTCCAAAGGACACATTCTGAAAATCTCCTCCTGGCCACCAGTTCTTAGTCCTTCTCTTCTTAGTCCATGAATCTAGAGTCCTCAGCCGCTCCCCTTATCCATGCCCCCATCTCTGCCTCCATCTCTGGCACTGCTGCATCTCTGGATAAGGTCCCACA
>NW_006409051.1:6839-13354 GCF_000296735.1 Chrysochloris asiatica | reverse complement strand
AGCTTAGTCTGACTTGTTTGCCCTTGTATGTGACCCCTCTCTTTTCTCTTGCTGCTTTCAGGAGTGTTTCCTTGTCTTTGAGTTTGGAGAGCTTGACTATGATATGTCTTGGTGATTTTCTTTTGGGGTTCACCCTTCCTGGACTTCGTTGTACTTCTTTTATGGCTATCTTTTCGGCCTTAGGATTTTAGAGAAATTTTCTTCCAGTAGTTCTTCGACTATTTCCTTTGTAGACTTGTGTGACTCATTTTGTTCTGGAATGCCAATAATTCTTAGCTTATTCCTCTTCATGTTGTCCAACATGAATATTAAACCTTCCTCTGAATTTTTTTTTTACCCTTTTTTGGGTTTGTTCTTCTATCTTAGTGGTATTGAGAGACTTGTCTTCCAGCTCACTGATTCTTCCTTCCATCTCATCTATTCTACTCTTCTGCCCTTTCAGGGAGTTTTCGATTTCTTCCATTTTGTTGTGATTGTTTGGGCCTCTTTATGTACGTTTTGGATTGTTTACCAGTGCTGTATCTATCTTGTTTGATTGTTCCTGTAGCGCTTTTCTGACTTCTTCCTTATTTTTCTCAACTCCATTGTAAAGTGTTTTTGAAACATTTTATAATAATTTTTCTGAATTCTTTCTCAGGTATTTCCAAGGCCTGCCCACCTTCCAGCATGGAGAGAAGTTCTACTTCTGGCTCATTTTTCTCAGATATTTTATCCTTTTTTTTTTTGACATGTGCCAATATGGACATCTGCCTTTGCTTCTTGGACATTTTTAATGTTTATCTGTGGCCCTAATAATTAATTAAGTATGTAGCTTGGTAACTTTTTATGTTTTCTGATTGCCTCCAGGAGGATGTGATCCGGATGTGGTCGTCCCTTTTCACTCTTCTATGTGGCAGCCAAACAACACCAGTCGGGTAGAGAACAAAGCCAAGATCAAAATCAAAGGGAAAAAGGGAGTTTTCCGAAAGCAGAAGGGAGGCTATGTGACTGCCAAGCAGCACCAGTCGGGTAGAAAACAAAATTAAAAGCAAATTTAAAAACAAAAGCGATAAGGAGATAATAATGAAGCAAGACAAAAACCAACAACCGCAAAGAAGAAAGGACAAAAAAAGAAAGAAAAAAAAAAAAAGGAGAAAGGATTCAGCGTTAGAAAAAACAGTGAGATTAAATAAGGCAATCTCTAGTCACACACACAAAAAGAAAGAATAAAAAAAAAAAAGGCCCTTTATCGGGTTTTTAGGAGCAGCTGGTGGCCGCGAACCACCGACCTTGAAGTTCAAAAGGCTCTGCAGTCTGGTCCCTTAACCCGCAGAGCAGAAATAGAGAGAGAGAAAAAAGGAAAATCCCTTTATAGGGTTTCTAAGGAGCAGCTGGTGGGCGCAAACCACGGACCTTGCAGTTCAAAAGCCTCAGCAGTCTGGTCCCTTAACCCGCAGGTCAAAAAGAAAAACAAAACAAAACAAAACAAAAAAACCTATATAGGATTTCTAAGGAGCAGCTGGTGGGCCCAAACTCCGATCTTGCAGCTCAAAAGGCTCTGCAGTTTGGTCCCTTAACCCTCAGAGCCACAGCAGGATTGCCTTGTCGCTGGTAGTGAAAACCCCCTCAAAGCTTCTCAGATTGTGCCTTGATGGGCAGGGCCTGAGCTTTGGAGTTTGGTCAGAGGCTAGCCTAGGCAGAGGGGGTGGAGGGCGGGATTAGTAGATGGGGGCTGATGGTGTCCCTTTTTGAGGTCATCAAAAATGTCTGTCTCTGTCTCCCTGCGCCATGGGCACCCAGGCCGCTCTACATCCACGTAGGCAACGCCTCCTGTGTCAACGAGGCCCCCACCCCTCACGAAGGACTGTGCCAGTCCCTCTGGCCCCGCCGGCTCTCTGGGCGTGCCAGCCCTCCAAACCGGTCTGCTCAGGCCCTTTGTTCTAAGCTCCGTGAGCGGGGCACTGTCCCAGAGAGGGAGATGAGTGCAGGTCCAAAACACGCAAAACTCCCCAGCAGCTCGACCCTTTAAAAAAGCAAGTCCACAATGTTGGGGGCTAAAGTCTTATGTTTGCCCAAGGGCCGTCTGTCTACCAGGTGGGGGCCCCCCCTGTGCGACACTGTCCACCCACTACCAGAGCCCCCACACCTGTGCTGTTGGGTCAGGGAAGTGCCGCCACTTGTCTCCCTCCTCTATCTTTTAATTCTACTTCATGAACCTTTGGAACTCTTCCTTGCATATATGTGGGATTAAATTATTGGTTAAGGTTAGAAAATTAAAAGTGTGTGTTCTCTTAAGTTTATTACATATGGTCATAGGACAATGGCTGGACTGGAAAATTTAGTTATAAAAATGGCTTTCTCATGTGTAACAGAACTAAAATTTATATAAAAAAAGACCAGACTTTTTTGTTATGATGAAACTGGATAAACCTGAGACTGTGGCCCTGGAACACCCTTCCGGTCTGGAACAAAACTCACTCTCATAGCCCAATTTTCAGCTAAGCAATAAGAAGGCAGGTATATAGGAGGGCAGACAACAACACTGGTGGTAAGGTATGTTCACCATGGATGATGCAATGTTCAACTATTCAAGTTCAAAAGGGCAACATTACCTAAGGACAAAGTTGAGAAGGAATGGGAAGGAGGAGGGTGGAATGGAAATAAGAACCACAGGGAGGTAGTAGGAAACTATTGTTACTTAGAGAGGGGATTGCAGTCATTGATATGAAGTAAAGTGTATGAGTTGTTGAATGTAAAACTGGCGATTTTCCCTGTAAACATTCTCTCAATTTACAATAAAAAATTATAAAAAGAAAGAATTAAAGTCAGCAGAGGTAAATACAATTGCATACACAATGCTGCAGTTACAGTGATAATAATCTACAAGTGGATGGATGCATAGATAGAAATCCTGTCTTTTATGATGGCCCTTCTGCTGTAGGATAAAGCACTGTACTCCAGGGTCCATTTGAACCACAAGGTTGGCAATTCAAACTCACCAGTAGCTCCTTATGATCCCTATATACAGGGTCGCTATGAGTTGGAACTGACTCGATGGCAATTAACAACAACAAGCCATGTATTTCTCCATTCTGTGATGTAAATCTTATATATCACATATCCCTGTGATTGTGGACCCAGATTGAAGTGAGTAGTTAATGAGGTAGGATTAAGGTGGATTTAAGGATTAAGGTATAATTGCTAAGGAATAAAAATTATGGTAGAACCAAGGGTTAAGGAAGCCCACACTTTACTAGAGAATGTGACTCAAGTCACCACTTTTTGTTTCCCTTGGAGGTACAATCTGTGTCCACATCCTGTATTCCCCCCATTACTTGCTACTGTATGAACCATTTCCATTTTATTATAGAAGTATTTGGGTTACTGACTTCTTTATTCAAATGTGTACATTACCCCAGACTTTATGGGTATCTCAGGCCTCATGGTGATTTTATGTTATTCTGTCATTGAGGCAGTCTCAATCAAAACCTAATAGCAAGTGAGCAATTGCCTTTCAAATGGCAAATGGAGTGTATCATGTTGTGACATCTGGAAATGTTCTAGTATGGAATATCCTAGTGGTCATCATAGGGCAGCATTTTCATAACCTCCAGTCTGCATAAGCACTTGTGGCAGACACCTTTAAAATCATGTCTGAATGTGGATTATAATAGCCTAAAGGCAAAAAGAGTGAGATGACTTTTCTGTAACTCAAACATAGCCTGCTGTTGCTCAGGCCCCTATTTAAATGCAGTTTTCTTCTGAGTGTTTTTATGGATAGGAACCAGCAGTATTCCCAGATTTGGAATATGCATCCTCCAGAATCCAAATAAACTAATTATTGGGCATCTTGCTTCATTTGAGGGGACAGGAGGTGACAGCAGTTTATTCTTGGTTGTCTGTGGAATGCAATGGGTGGCTCCAGCTCAAGTTGTTCCCCCAAATTTCACTTGTTTGGATAGGACTATGGATTTTGCTGGATTTATTATTCAGTCTTTGTTAGTCATGTGGGCCACCACTGTTTTCAAATCTTTCTTAGCCTATTCTTCTGTATGTTGCTCCACAGGAAAAAGATGAGGCTTTCTGCTCTGGCGAAGATTTAAAGTCTCAGAAACGCTAAAGAGGGTAGCCATGAGTGGAAACCAACTGGATGGCACTTAACAATAACAACAGTGTTATCACTGCAATTGAGATCTGCACCAAATCCAAGTCTCTTCTAACCATACTGTGACAGTAAACTGGTGAATTCAGATGGTTCTGTGGAAACACTGAAAATATATTGGAATCCTTCCCACATGAAAACCAGCTGTGGCTGACTCTTCTGAGATTGGGATGGAGTAAAGGGCACGCACAAGACTAGTCTACTGTATTGTTGTTGCTAAGTGGTAACCTGTTGTGTTTTCTGCACTATTGATACCATGTGTAGAACAGCTGAAGCTACCAGTGGCACTACTTTATTTAGCCCTTGATAGACTATTGTAAGCTTCCATGAGCTATCTGTCTTTTTCACAGGCCATATAGGATTGTTATACAGAGAATTTGTTGGCACTAAAACTTCAGCTTTTAGCATGCAATCTCCTTTTGCCCACCAGTCATCTTATACCTTTTCAAATTAACAATCTGAGTGGATTCTGACAATTCTAATGGCTCCCGTTTAGCATGTCCAATCAATACTGGCCTATGGCAGACTTAACATACCTTCCGTTTTACAATATCAAGTAGAGAGAATATTCCCCAGTTAGACATAATATCCATACCAATAATACAATTAGGTAAGGGAGACATAACAACTTCATACAAGATATGTTTAAGTTTCCCAATTCTTATCCAAACTTTCACCTTAGTCTTATCAACTGTTGCATCCCGTACCCCTGGGTCTTTTCTTCTTGTTGTCCTTAAATGCCGTTTAGACAGTTTTGACTCAGAACTTATATAGGGTTTCCAGGGAGCAGTTGAATCACCAACTTTGTGGTTTGCACACCAGTGCTTATCCTATAGCTTCATACTAGGATTCTTTGTTGTTGTTAAGTGCCATCAAGTTGGTTCCAACCCATAGTGACCCTATATAGGGTTTCTAAGGAGAAGCTGGTAAGCTTGAACTGCTGACCATGCAGTTCAAATTGACTTTGCAGTCCTGCGTATTAACCACAGTGCCACACCAGGACTCCATCCTATAGCTCCATATCAGGACTTCTTAGACCCCTTTAATATTTTATTGAATAGTTTTGGGATACATTACATTGGGCTCCTATGTCTAGGAGCCCCAAGAAAGCCTCTTCCCCAACCCTGAGCTAATTTACAGTCACATGAGCATTTGGTCTCAGGTTCCCTGCTGGGGTCTGGACTAGAAAACCTGGATCCTCTTGTCAGTCCTGATCTTGATCAGTTATCTTAGTCTCTGCTTCAAAAGGTTTTAAGTGGGAATTCCCATCATTAAATTCCTCCTGGCCAGAAGTAATAGAACAGACTTTGTTAGGCCTCTTTAACAATGGGGTTCCAGCAGAAGTTTCCCTTAGTCTGGCTAACCTCCTGTAGTGCTGTATTAGAACTTTTGTATCAACTGTATTCATCCCATTTCTCAGTAACTGTCTAAAAATCTTTCTCCTACTGGGATAAATTTTGTCCCAGTTGCCTCTTCCCATTCTCCTTTGAATTACTCTTAGGTTTCTTGCATCAGTGAAACCCATTCAGGGGAGTTGTACCAACAATTCTTACACAGCTTCTTGCTTTGTTTCTCAGTAGTAAGATTCCATGAGGTGCCCATGTAGAAGGGGCTCCCTTGATTACCTTATCTACCGTGACCTGTTTAAGGGATATATGCATTGGATGAATATCATGGTCACCATAAAGCTATTCCAACATTCCTTCTATAGACAATACATTAGTTGCTTACTCTGGAGTGCTCCATTGATTATGTAAAGAAGAATAGGGGCAGCTTTCCTTCTCAGGAAACAGATCTTACTGCAAATTTTAGTCTAGCCATCCCCTCTAGGTTACCGTTGTGTGTAAATGGAAGTAGTATTACCAGTCGTGACTGTTCCAAAGTGAGTTGTGGGTCTTGCATCAACCCACATGTATTCTTCTATTCTGTAGCATTCAAACCTAAAGACACTGTCCCTAAATTTGTTGCTCTAACAATGTATTTTAGTAATATTACCTCAGGAAGTTGACGATACTGATCTACAAATTGAAGCAATTCCTTTATACCCCTTGTTTTCAATAACTTCTTGATTTCCCCCATTTCCTTCTTAGAGATACCTTCTTGGAGACCAGCAGTTGTAGGGGTACTTGCTATTTTTCTAACCCAATTTTTCCTTTTCATATTAGGTCGGAGACAAGTGTTTGTATTGTTATGCCCAGAATTCAGGGTCCCCAAAGACCACCCAGGAGCCGTGTACCGATGCAAATACATAAGGGTTGTTTAATCACGCTTGGGCCAGGTCTCTAACCTTATCCGACATTTCGGAATAGGGAAAGAGCCCCGAATTCATTGTCTGCAGGGTTTTTATAGAATTTTCAAACAGCTCAGGTTTCTC
>NW_006409051.1:1129-6674 GCF_000296735.1 Chrysochloris asiatica | reverse complement strand
CTTGCCTCTGGAGGGAACTAATAACTGAGGCCTTGTCTATTTAAAATGCTTTCCTGAGCCTGACTAGAGTTTAGTCAAGCAGTTTCTAGGTAGGCAAAATCAGGTAAAATCAGTTTGGTCCTTACAGTATCTCTGACTGAATCAAATCTGGGCTTGGTTCAGTTCTACCATCAGCCCCTACATTCTTTTTCCTTGACATTGCAGCTACTACTGATAATGAAAATCAAGGAATTGTATGTCTCACTCTTTCCTTATTACTCTTTGTTTCTGTATGCATACAGCTAGCTAATTCTTCAGGACTTAAATCTGTACCTTCCAGTTCTACATCTCATGAGTAGCTTTTGCCTCGGTTAAGTGATTGCAACTTCACAGCTGTTTAAATTGATTGGTAATTTTTATCCCATCCAGAAACCAAAGGTTCCTCATTCTCCAGTTTATCTCCCTTTCCCCAAATCACATGCTATAGTGAGTCAGAGCTATTGCAGTGAGCCCCACCATTCTGACACCAGCTGCATGAATAATTTCTTTTAGTAAGAGCAGTATGAGGCTGGCTCCTTTAAGGTTGAGTTAAATATATCCCAAATGTTCTACTTTCCCAACATTTGTTCTGCTACTTCATATTCTTGGTATCAGTTACCACTTGTCTTCTCCCTTATATCCGAGGGTTCTGTGATATGTTACAATGTCTCACTGAACTGACAACTGTCAAAGGAAATGGCTCAAGCAATTGCAGAGGCTGGCAAGTCCAAAATCTGTAGTTCAGAGGTCAGTCTGGAAGATTCTCCTCATCCACATAGTCTTAGGAACTGAGGAACCCAAATTGGCTGGTCAGACGATGTTAGGCTGTGGATGAGCGAGGCTGCAGGAGCTGGTGAATGAAGCCCCAAATCCTGCCATCTGGAGGTCAGATATGATGAGCTAGATGTAAAATTCAGAGCAAGAGAGCTAACTGTGCCAAAGCGTTCCTATATCTTGGACTCAGATCATGTCCCCAAGGGTGATGATTGAGTCATACTCTTTAGTAAGGTGTGGTGGTGGTTGTGTGCTGTGGAGTCAGTTCTGACTGATAGATACCCTGTTGAGGGTTTTTGGGGCTGTAAACTTTTGTGGGAGCAGAAAGTGTCATCTTTTTTCCAAGGAGTGGCTGGTACTTTCAAACTGCTGACCTTGTGGTTTGCATTCCAAATCATAACTCACAAGGTGTTGTTGTTAAGTGCCATCGAGTTGATTCCAACCCATAGTGACCCTATATGGGGTTTCCAAGGTGTGCATGAACTGCTGACCTTGCGGTTCAAACCGACTTTGTAGTTCAGTACATTAATCCACAGTGCCACACCAGTGTGGGCCTCCTTAAGCCTCGTTTCCTCCTTAATCCTTATCTGTAGTTTCATTGAATTGGTTGTCTCACCTTAGTCCTGCCTCATTAACACATCACTTCAAAATGGGTCCCTAATCAGATGCATTGAGGCTAGAATTTACAATACATCACGGAATGGAGGGGCTCGAAGGGCCTTATATTTTAGCACATCTCAGAATTGTAAGTAGTTAATTTTTCATTTTAGGAACAGACAATCCCAACACTCTTCAGGCAGGAAAATCATGAGTAGAGTGTGAGATGCCTACCTAGAAAAACAGCAATAGCATCAATGGTGACAGGTGATGGCATGGAGAGAGAGCAGTCTCAGGCTCTAGGCCCGGAATAAGTTTAAGGCTGTGTGCTGCAGGCAGGAAGCTGGTTTGCAGAATGAGTCCTTTGGACATTTTAATGAGTATATATTTTTTGTTTTATATGTATACATCAATATTTCTGCTTTGATCATTTGTGAAATATAACATATAAATGGGAGCCACAGAAAGTAGGATAACTATTATTGCGGGGAGGGGATTGTAATCATTGAGTTGAAACAAAATGTATAATTTGTTGATAGTAAAGCAGATGATCTTGTCTGTAAATCTTCATTCAATTTACAATAAAAATTCAAAAAATTTTCGTGCACCAAACTGTAGTAGAACTGAAGAACAAAATAGACAACTCTGCAACAATAGTTGTTGTTGTTAAGTACCATTGAGTCATTTCTAACCCATAGTGAGCCTGTATAGGGTTTCTGAGAAGCAGTTGGTAGGTTTGAACTGCCAACCTTGTGCCTCAAACTGATCTTGTGGTCCAGCACATTATCCTGCAGCAATACAGTAGGAGATTTTAATACACCACTTTCAATAAAGAACAAAATAATTAGGACAGAAACTTAACAAACACAGAAAAATGAAACAACACAATCAATCAACTTTGTCTCATAGTTTTATACAAGGCACCTCAACCCAACAATAACACAATACACGTTCTCTTCCAGTGCACATGGGACATTTTCCAGAATTGACCATATGTTAGGCCACAAAGCAAACCTCAAAACCAATAAATAACAAAACATAATACAAAGCATCTTTTCAGATCACAGTGTTGTAAAATTAGAAATCAATAATTGGAAGCTGAAGGAAAAACACTCATATATCTGGAAATTGAATAAAACCCTGCTTAAAAGCTACTGGGTAATAGAATAAATAAGGTAAAAAAATTCCTTGAATCAAATGAAAATGAAACCACAAAATACCAAAACCCTTATCTCACAGCAAAAGCATTGCTTAGAGGGTAATTTATAGCAATAAATGTATACATCCCCCAATAGAAAGAACCAAAATCAACATATTAACACAACGTTTCCAACAATTAGAAAAGACCACTAAAGTAAGTCTACAGCTAGTTACCAGGAAAGAAATAATAAAGATTAGAGCAGAATTAAATAAATTGAGAAATAGAAAAACAGGTAGAACCAAGAGGTCAAGAAGTTTGGTTCTTTGAAAGATTAATAAAATTGATAATTCATTAGCAAAACTAACAAAAGAAAAGAAGATGAAGATGCAAATAATATGCATGAGAAATTATATGGGTGACATCACAATGGAAATAAAAATGATAACAGAATACTATCAAGACTTGTATTCCAATAAATTAGAAAATGTAGAAGAAATGTGTATATTTATTGCAAAACATAACCTACCTAATAGTGAAGTAGAAAACATGAACAAACCTATAAGAAAAGAAAAGAATTTGATTAGGTCATTTAAAAACTCCCAACAAAAAAATGCCCATCCCTAGTTGACTTTACTGGTAAATTCAATAGGACATTCAGGCAAGAGCAGACACCAGTTTTACTCAAACTAACCCAGAACCTAGAAGAAGATGAAAAACTCACCATTGCATTTTATGAAGTGAGCATAACCCCTGTATCAAAACCAGGCAAAGACATCTCTAGAAAAGAAAATTATACAGCAATATCCCTCATGAACATAGATGCAAAAATTCTTAACAAAATCCTACCCAATAGAATTCAGCAACATATGTACATAAAATCAAGTGAGGTTCATATCAGTGATTCAAGGATAGCTCAATATTAGAAAATAATCAGTACAATCCACCATAAAAATAAAAGAAAGGAATAGAACCACTTGATCATATTGATTGATGCATACAAGGCATTTGACAAGATCCAATATTCACTCCTGATAAAAAACACTCAAGAAAGGAGGAATAGAAGAAAATCCTCAGCATATATATAAGTTCTGGTGTGACACTACAGGTTAATGCGTTGGACTTCAGGGTCAATTTGAACCACAGAATCAGCGGTTCAAACTCACCACTTGCTCCTTGGAAACCCTATACAGGGTCACTGTGAGTCAGAACACTTAACAACAACACTTCTACAAGAAAAAGACAGCCCATTTCAAAAATGGGCATGTGACATGAATAGACACTTTACCAAGGGAGGTGTTCAGGCATCCAGCAAACATATGAATAAATGTTCATGATCAATATCCATTTGTTTTTGTTGTTAAGTGCTGTTGATTCAGTTCTGACTTACATTGACCCTGTAAAGGTTTTCTGAGGATCAGCTGCTGGGTTTGAACTGCTGACCTTGCTGCTCAAACTGACCTTGTGGTCCAGTGCATTATCTTGCAACACCACACTAGGACTCCATCATGAGACACTGTTGTTAAGTGTCTTCGAGTTGGCTCTGACTCATAGAGATCCTGTATTTGGGTTTCTGAGGAGAGGCTTGTGAATTTGAACCGCTGACCTTGTGATTCAGTTCATTATCCTACAGCACGACATTATTAGACATTAGGGAGATACAAATGAAAACAACGATGAGATATCATCTCACACTAACATTAATAGCAAAGTTAAAAAAACAGAAAGCAATAAATATTTGTGAGGGTGAGAAGAGACTGGGACCCTCCTATATTACTGGTGGGACTGTAAAATGGTTCATCCACTCTGGAAAACGGTATGTCACTTCTTCAGAAACATGGAAATAGAAGCACTGTATGACCCAGCATTCCTTCTACTTGGCATATAGTCACAAGAAATAAGAGCCATGACACGATTAGATTTATGCACTCTGATTTTTTTTTTTCACTCTGATTTTTTTTTATTATTTATGATTTATTGTGAATTATGTGATAGTTTAAATGGGAGAATAGAGAATATTACTTTTGCATTCATTCCATCGTATATCGTCTCATTGCCATGGTTACAATCCCCTCCATGCAATCCTTCCCCCGTGCCCCTCAGGTCTTCAGCACACAGTCGTTCTCCCTCTCTGGATCTAAAGTCTCTAGCTGCTCCATCGCTCCACATCATCATCTTTGGCTCCATTTCAGGCATCATTGCTTCTCTGGGTAGGGTCCTGCTCTCTGCTCCTCTCCCTTGACAGTCCCAGGGACCTCCACTCCTAGACTGAAAAGTTAATCACTCCCCTCCTTGCTATAAAACATCTACCTTTACATTTCCAACCCTCACAGTCAGTCCTGATAACAGTTATTCACTATTGTATCACAAAAGACCTATCTGGATTTCATTGCATCAGTGCCATCTAGACAGATTGAATACTACTCACTGGAGATTCTACCTTTCTCCAGGCCCTCTGGTTCTAGGTTCCCTCTTGAAAGCTTGTAAGCCAGTCACTTCTTGCCTTTGTAGCCCCCACCCTCCTTTTTGGGTAGCCAATGTCCAAGTTGCCCATCCCTGTCCACTCTGTGTGTAGGAGGGGTGGGAATGATTCTTGCTGCAAGGGCCCGCTCCCTCTTTTGAGCTACTGTTTCCATAGGTGTGGGTCAAGTTCATCAAATTGTATGAGCTTTTTTTTTGTCGTTTCCCTCTTCTTTTTACTTCTGGTTGAGCTCTGATCATCCAGTCATTGGTCATTGAAGCCAGGACAACTAGGTATCATCTGCAAGTGTGGGTATTCTTATGCATATGCTCTCTCTTCTTTACAGCTGGACGCTTCACTCTCCACTCTAGTCCTCCTTGGCTATGTCACTGACTCTGGGCCCAAGAGTACCCAGGTCTTGCCACACCGCTGGCCCACCCGGTCTTCACCTGGCTTTACAGAAGTCCATTGAACGTTGTAGGGCTTAGCTCACCACTTCATTGCTGTTTTTCCTTCACTCCCCCTTATCGGTGTCGAGCGTGTTCACCAATCACAGC
>NW_006409051.1:0-444 GCF_000296735.1 Chrysochloris asiatica | reverse complement strand
CTTAGCCCATTGAGACCTGTCTAATTGTTCTCCCATGTGCGTTGTTCTTCCATTACCCTCTCCCTACTTGTATGTTGCCCCTTCCCTAGCACCCGATCTATCCTGTGTCTAAGCCCTGCCCTGTGCTCCAACTTTCCCTCTCTCCCCTCATCCACCCCTAATCTCCCAATAATCAACAAAGAATTCCCCCCACCCCCCTTTAGTATGGGTTCTTTCCCTTAGTCTCTTTATTTTTTAGCCCTTTGGAACCTGCCCAATTATTCTCCCATCTGCCCCGTTTCTCCACTTCCCTCTCCCTCCCTATATATTGCCCCCCTCCCTAGCACCCAAGCTCTCCTGTGACCAGTCCCCACCCTGCGCTCCCCCCAACCCCCTTCCCACCACCCGTCACCAACTTCCCAACAATCAACAAAGACTTTCCCTTACCCCCTTTTAGTATAATTT
>NW_006409050.1:685667-693498 GCF_000296735.1 Chrysochloris asiatica | reverse complement strand
ACAGTGTTGAAAAGGACATTAGGAAAGCAATATCATTTACAATAGCCACCCAAAGGATGAAATATCTTGGAATAAATGTAACCAGAGAAACAAAGGACCTATACAGAGAAAACTACAAAACACTACTGCAAGAAACCAAAAGAGACTTACAAAGATGGAAGAATGTACCATGCACCTGGAGAGGAAGACTTAAAATTGTGAAAATATCAATACTGCCCAAAGCAATTTATACATATAATGCAACACCAATCCAGATCCCAACGACATTCTTCAAAGAGATGGAAAACGCAATTACAAACTTTATATGGAAAGGAAAGAGACCCAAGATAAGCAAAGCACTGCTTAAGAACAAGAATAAGGTTGGAGGCCTGTCAATCCCCTCATTTGTAGGGTCCTCTTTTGAGACTTCATTTTTCTTGGATCAACCATCAACACTCATGGAAGCAGCATTCAAGAAATCAAATGATGTATTGCATTAGGCAAATCTGCTGCATAAGACCTTTTGAAAGTGTTGAAGAGCAAAGATGTCAGCTTGAGGACTAAGTTGCACCTGACCCAAGCCATGGTATTTTCAATAACCTCATATGCATGAGCAAGTCAGACAGTGAAATAAGGAAGACTGTAGAAGAATTGATGCTTTTGAGTTATATTGGAGGAGACTACTGAAAGTGTCATGGGCTGCCAAAAGATCCAACAGATCTGTGTTAGAAGAAGTGCAGCCAGAGTGCTCCTTGGAGACCAGAATGGTCAAACTTAGTCTTTCAAACTTCGGACATATTGTCAGGAGGGACCAGTCGCTGGAGAAGGATATCATATTTGGTAAGGTGAAGGGTCAGAAAAAAAGAGGAAGACCCAGAGAGATGGACTGGTAAAATGGCAGCATCAATGGGCTCAAGCATGGCAACCATTGTTAGGTTGGCCCAGGATCAGGCAGTGTTTCATTCTCTTGTGCACAGGTTCGCTATGAGTCAGTACAGACTCGTTGACACCTGACAACAACAACATCTGACAGTATTCTGTTACTCTTCATCATGGCACTGTTTCTGGAATCACAGTAACATGCAAGGCTCCACAGTAAGAAAAAGTAACAGATGAGTTATGGTTTAATTAGTTAGCTTTAATAATTATTTAGGGGTCCTGGTGGCACTGTAGGATAAGCACTACCATAAGGTTGGTTTCAACTGCAAGGTCAGGGGTTCAAACTCACCACGTGCCCCTTGGAAGCCACATATAGGGTCACTGTGAGTCAGAACTGACTGACAGCACTTAACAACAATACATGTTTATTGATGAGCTCAAACAGAAAATCATGATATGGCAATGGACCAAAATAATATAGAAAATAAATAATCAAGAAAAAAGTGATTTTGCTATAGTTATTTTCAAAGGAGCCCTGTTAATGTAGTGGATTACGAGCTGGGCTGCTAACCCGAAGGTCAGAGGTTCAACGTTCCCAGTGGCTCTGTGGGAGAAAGATGAGGTTTTCTGTTCTTATAATGATTTACAGCCTTAGAAACAATATATGTGTCTCTATGAGTTGGATTCTAGTTTGTGGTTCCAACACAAAGAGATGCTCACAACCACCATCACCACCATTGTTTCCAAAGTCATGCTCTGACTGCAGAATAGGTTGGGAACATTGATGCTGGCCATTTGGGTAGAAGATTCCCAATGGCCTGTCTCAAGTTTCCAATATCTTTCCATACCTACATCTCTTAAACAACCAACCAACCTCCCTCTTCACTCACTCCTTTCTCTCTCCAGAAATCCACCTAACAGAAAGATCACTGAACAAGCACCAAAATAACTTTTGTCCCAACCACTTTTCTTCTTAAATTTCTATCTCAGCTGTGGAAAGAACTATACTATTTCTCCTGGTTTCTCTTATGGGCCCTAATAATGAAAGTCAAATTCCTATCCCAGTTATGGAATCCATTAATGTCTAGACACCTGTTCTTTTTCATTTTTAAAAGAATTAAATCAGCCTGTTTAATTATAAAATTAAGTGGTGTTCTTGAATAAAACTTTGCTCGGGTGGAATTTCAAGGATATTGTCCAATGACTTGCACATTCCGTTCAGTCACCTCTCTGTGTAATGGGCATGGGTGCGGATCTCTTCCAATCAGTTGGCCGTATAGTTGTCTTCCAAGTTTCTTGGCAGAGATAAGTGACTGCCTCCGGCACCGCCTCAGAAGTATTTTGATTTTTATTCCATCAATTCCTGGAGCCTTTTTCTTTGCCATTTCCTTCAGTGCACCTTGGACTTCCTCCTTCAATGTCATTGGTTCTTGGTTGTGTGCTGCCTCTTGAAATGGTTGAAGGTCAGCATTTCCTTTTAGTACAGTGACTCTTTGTTCCTTTCATCTTCTTTTGATGCTTTCTGCATCATTCCATGGTTTGCCCAGAGAATCCTTCAATAACAAAAGTCCTTGTGGTTGCTCATGTACAAATATCCTCTTTCAAACACTTATATATTTGTGGGATATATATCTGTATATATATATATCTCACTCTTCCCTAACTATTTAGTCCATGTATCTACTCACAGAACACTGCTCTTCCAGGGTTATGTCTATATCACTATTGCGTCTATTCCATTTAGCCTTTGCATAGCTCCCTGTTTCTTCACCTATCTTCATCATATTTCTTCCCACCTCCCCATTATTTTAAATTGCCCTCCCATGTCTCTTTTTGTATATCACCCTCCCTGATACTCTACTGTGAAATACTCTCCTCTCCCCCCACTACAGGTAACCATCAAAGAATTTTTCTTTTAGTATGGAAATATGTTCTTAAAATTTTACAATACTGATCCTATACAATATTTGCCCTTTTATGATTAACTTATTTCACTCAACATAATGTCTTCCAGGTTCATCCATGTTATGAGATGTTTTGCAGATTCATCATTATTCTTCAACATTCCATTATGTGATTTCCAAGACTAAATGTTTACGGGAGCAAAAAGCCTCATCTTTCTCCTGTGGAGCAACTGGTAGATTTGAACTGCAGTTATCAGTCCAACTGGTACCCACTTTTCTACCTGGATTCCTTACACTACTCATCAGCATTATCTGCACCTGATATACACGCCACATAATTTTGTTGAATTGGTGTGTGAACAAATGAATGAATGAATAGATAGATGATCAAAGTTTAGGGATAGAAAGATCACTAGGATGCTGGACTGATCAATTAAAAGAAATTTTCAAATTATTTATGCCATAAACATGCTTTGTGCCCTAAAGTGAATAAATACAAATTAAATAATTAAGCTCAGTAGCAAGGACCTGTAGTTACCTATGTCACATCTTTAGAAACAAAGCATCATTGTTAGTGAGGTAATAGACAACTTAAAGAAACAAACTCCACAATGAACAGATTAGAAAATAAAAGCATAACTCTATTCTAAACACTACTTCTCCTTCCCTCCAGTTTCATTTTTGAAAACACCTTGTCTACTGTTGATCAGATTAAAAACATCCTTAGAAGGGTCACATGAACTGAAAAGGTTCCCAAACGTATTTAATTGACAACTAATGTTGACAATTTCATTGAAGTAAAATTCCTCTGAAGCAGAAAGAACGCTGTCGTAAAAGACAAAGACCAAGGCCACAGGACTGCCTCATTAGTACTGGCACCCTAAACAAATTATGTATCATTCCCTCGATAACTTCATTTTCACATCTGTAACAAGGAGATAATTGTATTTTATTTAAAATAAAATGTATACACATTTCAGATGGTAAAAAAATAAATGAATAAAGGGGTGTTACCAAATAAAAACCAAATTAATGAAAATAAGGAACAGCAATACAAAATGTCGACAAAAAGAATCAAGGTCAAAGAAAAGAACTTCTTTGGTGGTGAAAGCCCCCATGTGATAAGCTCCTATTTTTCTTCCCTGTTTACGCTCTAGAAATGATGTACCTCTATAGAGAGATCAGCGAATACATTACAGCCACGTCACCTAACCCAAGCTGCTGTTGTTGAGTTCATTCCAACTCATAGCGACCCTACAGGGCAGGGTAGACCTGCTCTCCAGGGTTGCAGAGGCTGTAAATCTTTACTGGACCACACAGCTTCATCTTTTTCCCACTGACTTTGTGGCTAGTAGTCCAGTGCTTGACCCACGGCGCCACCAGGATTCCTTTATGCTGGAACAAAGGAAAAGAAATTTTTTTTTTTTTTTTTTAAGGGAGAGTGAGAGTCAGAACAGTAGGAATGAGAGTAATACAATTGCCTGAATAAAACGTTTTATATTTGAAATAATTTCAAGAGTATTTCCTCCTTTGGGAGTCTAAGTGTGGTGCTGTTGGATAAGCACTGGACTCCTAACCCACCAGCCACTGCTTGGAAACCCTCTACAGGTTCCCTATGAGTTATTACCAACTATATGATACTTAAAAACAGCAACAATTGTCTCCTGTAGTCAACAGTTCTTTTGAAAGTTTTCACCCGGAGTTCGTCCTGGGTGGGAAGCCATTGCTCAGAGCCCCCTGGAAGTCTGCACTCTAGATGGAGAGGTGAACTGTAAGTAGCTGGCTTTAGGAGAGCCCTTCGGAGTCCTTCTGCAGCCACTTGGGCACAGAGTGGAATGCAGCCCCAAGCACACCCTTCTTGGTGTGTTTATCTTTCTTCTGTCATCATGGGAGTGGAAACATTTCATTTTCTTTTCCTGCAGGTTTTCCTTCCAAAGGCTCTGTTGGGCTTACCCTGCATTTGTTTCCCTTTCCTTGTGACTCATTAGATTTTTTTCTGTTGGGTCTCTCCTCATTATTCCTGGCTGGTTTGGGTTGACATAAGTTTAAACGTGTCTCTATTTGTACTTAAATAAATCCACCACCATTAGTGTGGTCTCTTCTGAGCATCTAAGATAAAGCTCCTACCAGTACATTTTCATTTTAGTCCTTTAAAGGAAACAGCTAGTTTCCATTATCTGCCTCCCTGGAACCAGCCCTGGATAGAAATTTCTGCATCTAATGCTCCTGGGATCCAGAGATGCAGTACCACCTGCACTGGACATGACTACTGTTACATGGACAGAATACACACGGTCACTATGAGTCAGAGTCCACTGAGATTCATGTGGTCATGTACTTATTCTCCTCATTGCCTCAACATATCTCTAAGTCCTGGAGCTACAAAGTCAAGTCTAACAGATAGAGCCCCGAGAAGGAATTTTTGGCTTTTCATTTCATTTTAATTTCTGTTGTGTTAATGTTTACTAAATCTTACTTATTTTCCTCTTTTTTCATTTTGATGTTCAGGTGTATTATTTTGCTTTGAGATTATCCTGAAATTTTCTCCCTACATAAAACAATCTGTGTTATCCTGAAATCTACCCAACTTCCTTGTCACTTGGAGGTTCTGTATCTACACTATTCACTCTTACTGTTTTACAATTGACTTCTTTATACATTGATACCCTATTTTCAGTCTTGTAGGTTTGTTTTACTTTAAATATTTCTATATGTGAATTGAGTTCTGGGTGATGTTATCATGTATGGTAATCTCAAATTGTTGTCTTCTGTGGTTGGTTTTCAGTCCAAAGAATACCCTTTAGCATTTTTGTAAACTTGATCCAGTCATTATAAATTCCTTTAATTTCTGTTTATCAGGAAATGTCCTAATTTCACCATCATATTTGAGGAAAAGCTTTGCTGGATATATGATTCTGGGTGGCAAGTTTTTTCTTTCAGAGTTTTGTGGATGTCCTCCCATTGTCTTCTTGCCTGCATGTTTTCTCCTGAGAAATCAGAGCTTTGTCTTATTAGCTCACCTTGTAGATAACGTTTTGTTTTTCTTGAGCTGTTGTCAGAATTCTTTCCTTGTCTTTGATTTTGGAAAGTTAGATTATTGTATGTCTTGGTGATTTTCTTTTGGGACTTTTGTTTGGGGTTAACATCTCGTCTTTCTTGATGCCAGGGAAATTTTCTTCCAACAACTCGTAGACAATTTTCTCTGTGTTGTCTCTTCCTGTTCTGGAATTCTGATCACCTATAAGTTGTTCATCTTCAGGGTGTCCCACATAACTCTTAGACTTTCTTTGGATTTTTTCATTCTTTTTTTCTGATTGTTCTAGCATGCTTGTATTGAGAGATTTCTCTTCAAACTCACTAATTAGGGCTTCCATTGCTTTACATCTATGCCTTTGCCCTTTCAATGTATTGTCCATTTCTGAAATCTTAGTATTAATCTTTTGGATTTCAAATTGCAGGTTTTCTATTGTTTCAAAATTTGCATTTACTTTGTCTGTTCATTCTTATGGGGCTATCCTGAATTCTTCTAGAGGTTTTTCTGTGTTCCCTTTACGTTCCTCAATCTTTCTACCAATCCTTTGAAGGAACCTAACTATCATGGTTAATTCCATTACCTTTTCTTTATCAAAAACATCTTCTGGTTCTGCCTCTTAGTCATGTGTTTGAGTCAGTCTCTCTTGTTTCTTAGTTTAAGCTAAAATTGTCTATTGTCTCTGAGGCATTGTGGGGTTGTGCTAGTTGTAAAAACAAACAGAGCAGTTGTTGGACCCAAAGAGAAGAACTCACTGGTGCGTTCCTGAAATTCAAGGAGTTCACAAGGTGGTTGTAGAAGCGATGTGACAGCTGAGTTCCTGGCCCTCGATGGAGTTCAGGACACTCAATCTGGGAGTAGTTTGTAGGGGTCCTTGATGGAGTTGGTTTTGGTGTCTGTTAGGACCACAGGGCAGCTGGGGGCTGGTCTGGTGGCTCTACAGGTTTTGTAGGTCTGGAGTTGAGCTCACTTGAATCCAGGCATGCAAAGGGACACACCAAAATGGTACAGCAGGTCCCCAACTCACACTGGCATGATTCAGAATCATGTGTCTCTGAACTCCCAGAAAGCAGTGTCTGGGCTGGGGTTGGATGAGGGTGGGAGATGGCCACATGTCTGGTCACCAGTGGAGTGTGGGGGAAAAGAAGAAATTGCATCTTTCTTGGCACGCTCTCAAATGTGTTCTGCCAGGCATCCCTCCTCTGTCAAAGCTGCTCACAAGGGGGTTGAGCCATGGCTGCCTAGTGGATCACCAGTCAGTCTCCCTCTCTCACTGTTCCTGCTCAGCCTCTCCTCCCAGGAAACACTCCATCCACCTCTCTAACCCTGGACCTCGGATACCATTTACCTTGATGCCAACCAACGGACTTTGTCATTCCTGCCTGGTTAATTTCTCTCCAGAATTTTGTTCTCTAATGTGTGGATATCTTATCTTCCTGATCAGTTGTTTTTACCCCTAGTATCAGTTATTGAGAGATTTCTACCTTAATGTAAACAAGAATCCTCACAATTGGACCAATAAATAACATCATGATAAACGAAGACAAGATTTATGTTGTCAAAGATTTCATTTTGTTCGATCCACAATCAACACTCATGGAATCAGCAGTCAAGAAATCAAACAACATATTGTATTAAGAAAATATGCGGTAAAAGACCTCTTTAAAGTGTTCAAGAGCAAAGAGGTCATTTTGAGGACTAAGGTGTACCTGACCCAAGCCATGATACTTTCAATTGCTTCATATGCATGTGGAAGTTGGATAAAGAATAAGGGGTACCAAAAATGAATCAATGCGGAAGGGAACAAACAAGATGGTGGACCGGGTGGAAGTGCAGTGAAAAGCTCCGCGAACAATGACACAGAATATTTGACCAAGCAACTCAGGGGATGGTCCCAGAACTCTGAACCACATATAAAGGAATATTTCGAAGGTTGGAAGACTTACAGCTGGGGAATTTGTGGCAGAAGCAAGAATTCTATTGCTTTCTAGTTCTGAAAGCTCGGCTGTTCCAGGAGGCGCCATCTTGGGTGAGACCA
>NW_006409050.1:653164-654603 GCF_000296735.1 Chrysochloris asiatica | reverse complement strand
AGTGTAATGTGTGAGGTTGAGTCTTGTTTGTAGTCTGTGAGTCAGGCCTAAAATCAAAATATGCTTCCAAAGAAACTTGTATGGGTGTTTTTCTAATGACCGCAGCTCTCAAAACTCTCTTCCCTCCAGTTGATTCTGACTCACAGTGATCCAGTATAGAGTTTCTGAGGCTATAAATCTTTACAGGAACAAAAAGCCTCATCTGTCTACTGAGGAGTGGCTTGTGGGCCTTGTGGTTAGCAGTACACTGTTTATCTTACAGTGCCACATCAGCACTCCTTTCCAATGGTTTCCTGGATTGAGTTGTTGTAAATCTTTGCATTGGTGATGGATTTCATAGAGCAGAGAGAGGGACTAGGGCAGGGTAGAGGAACAAAATGAGGGGAAGACGGAAAGGCTAGGAAGATGAGGTATCACGTCAGAAAAGAACTAAACTTACATATGAAATGAACTGCACTAAGGAAATGGCATTGTGCAATGTACACTGACAAGTAGAGAACACCTTTATTTTTATTTTATTTTTTTGTATGCAGTTAAATATTTTGGCTTATGTATGCTTATACTCTTATTCATCGTCAACATGAAGGTAAAGATTACATTTTTGGAAGATTGAGCTTCAAGCTAGCAAAAGGTTTGGGAAAGCCTTAGGCTTCCTTTATTACATTTCAGAAATGTAATTAGCCAGTTTATTTGCTTATAGGGCTTTGTGATTATGTGGTTGTGGTTGTTGTTAAATGCCATTGAGTCAGTTCTGACTCATAGTGATCCTGTATAGGGTTTCCGAGGATCACATGGTGAGCTTGAACCACAGACCTTGCAATCCAGCATATTAACCTGCAGTACCACAGACACTTAAAATCCATCTCTCCAATTCTGGGACTTCAGATCTCTAAAGCTTACTCCCCTAAATCCATTCCACCAACACACACCACACAGAGCTTCTTAAAATTGTTGCTATTTTTTTATTTTGAAACAATGAGCACAAAAGAAAAAAACCGACTTCATTTATTTCTGAAAATGTAATGTATACTGACAAGTTATCTTTCAATTTTGGGGGTGGGGTAGGAATAAGGAGTTGGGATTCTGAGTATGGCTAGTTCTAGGCTGTAGGACTAGGATTTCATTTAGTCTTATGGTTAGGGTTAGGAGTAGGGTTACTGCTAGGGGTAGAGGTTGGGCTAGGACTTGGAGTCAAGCTTGATCTGATTTAAGGGTTACAGTTAGATTTATTCTTATTTAATTTTTTCTTGAAATCAACTTGATTTCGTCTTCATTGGAAGTTCTGTACATTATTTCCTCTTTTTACTTTATGGGGTTTTTTGTTGTTGCTGTTACAAGCTGGCATTTTGATTTCCTATTTTCGGTCTTGTAGGTTTGTTTTACTTTGAACACTTCTGTCTCTGGGTTGAGTTCTGGGTGATGTTGTCATGTATGTTAGT
>NW_006409050.1:648459-652117 GCF_000296735.1 Chrysochloris asiatica | reverse complement strand
GAATCAATTCTTCCATGTTCTTTTTTATTCATTGTCCAACTTTCACATGCATATGAGGTGATTGAAAATACCATAGCTTGGGTCAGGTGCACCTTATTCCTCAAACTGACATCTTTGCTCTTGAACAATTTAAAGAGGTCTTGTGCAGCAGATCTGCCTAATGCATTCCATCTTTTGATTTATAGACTGTTGCTTCTATAGGCATTGATTGTGTATGTAAGCAAATTGAAGTCTTTGACAATTTCCATCTTGTCTTCATTTATCATGGTGTTATTTATTGGTCCAATTGTGAAGATTTTTGTTTTCTTTACAATCCATACTGAAACTTATATAATTTTTTCAGCTTAATCAGTAATGTTTGTTTGTTTTTAACTTTTTATTGTAAACTAAGTGAAGATTTACAGGGTAGCTCATCAATTTTATATTCAACAAAGCATACATTTTGTTTCATCTCAATGATTGTAATCCCCACCATGTAACAATCATTATCCCACTTCCTCCCTGTGATTCTTATTTCCATTCCATCTGTCTTCCCATTCCTACTCCACTTTGTCCTGATGTAAATGTTGCCCTTTTGATCTTGAATGGTTGGCCATTCCATGGTGAGCATACCTTACCCTGTATACTTATCTATGACTTGACTGAAAAATTGGGCTAGGACATTCCAGACATGAAGGTTAGTCAAGGGTCATAGTCTTAGGTGCCTCCAGTCTCTTTCTGATTAGTAGTAAACCCAGTTTCTCTCTCTTTTTTTTTTTTAATGATAATTTTGAGTTTTGTTCTACATTTTCTCCCATTCTATCCAAGACCTTCAAATGTGATCCCTTTCCGAACAGTCTGTAGTGGTAGCTGGTTACCATCTAGCTCTGTTCTCAGAGTCATGGAGACTGCTCTTCCTGGGTTAGATTAGTCCACTGACTAATTGATTCTAAGCACCTTCAATTTTCATCACTCTTCTTTCTCTGAACATGGATAAACTAATAGCTGCACCTTAGATGGCTGCTTATGAGCTTTTATGATCCCAGTTGCTTCTCACCAAAGTAGAATGTAGAATATTGTCTCTGTGGAGTACGTTATGCCAATTGACCATGGTGTCCCCTGAGACAATGGTCTTGAGTTCCCCAGATCCAGCAACTCATGACTCAAGGTGTTTGTTAATGTTAAGAAGTTTCCATAGTTTTGGTCCCCTGTATGGTCCACCACTTCATAACTGTGTTTGCAACAAAACTAAATACCCATGTACAGATATCCTCTGTTAAACCCTTATATATTTGTGGGTACACTCATAAAGTCCTCTTCACGTCCAGCAAGCAAGGTTGTTTCATCTACATATCGCAGTGTGTTAATGTGTCTTCTTCCAATCCTGATGCCATATTCTTGCTCATATAATCCAGTTTTTCTGGTTATTTGTTCAGCATACAGATGGAATACATATGGTGAAAGGAATACAACTATAGCACACACGTTTCCTGATTTTAAACCATTCTATATTTCTCTTGGTCTATGTACAGATTTCTCATGAGCACAGTTAAGTGTTCTGGAATATCCATTCTTCACAATGTTATCCATAGTCTGCTATGATCCACACAGTCAAATGTCTTTGCATAGTCAATGAAATACAAGTAAACATTTTTCTGGTATTCTCTCTTTTCAGTCAATACCCATCTGATATCAGCAATGATATTCCAGTTCTACATAGTTTTCTGAATCAAGCTGTCAATGTACTGGATCTTTCAGTATTGCAACCCAAAGCTTGAATTTTTTTTTCTTCAGTTCTTTCAACATGAGAAACGTTGAGCATGTTCTCTTATGGTTTTCTAACTACATTTGCACATTTCATTATAATACTTTAGCCTTCTTGAGCCGCCCTTTGAAAATTTCTGTTCAGCTCTTTTACTTCATGATTTCTTTCTGTTGCTTTAGTTTGTCCACACTCATTCATTTTGGCCTTTTCTTTCTTTCCTGTCTTTTTAATGATCTTCTGCTTTCTTCATGGATGATGTTCTTAATGTCACTCCAGTTTTTCAGGTCTTTGGTCATTAGTGTTGAATGTATCAACTTTGTTCTTGAGATGGTCTATAAATTCAGGTGGGTCTATATATTCAAGGTCATATTTCGCCTTTCATGGACTTGTTTTTGTTTTCTTCAGCTTTAGCTTGAACTTACATATGAACATTTGATGGCCTGTTCCACAGTGTGCCCCTGACTTGTTTTGACTGACATTACTGAGCTTCTCCATTGTCTTTTCCCACAGATATAGTCAGTTTGATTCCTGTGTATCCCATTCCACGTGTACAACCATCTTTTGTGTTGTTGAAAATGTTTTTGCAATGAGCAAGTCATTGGTCTTGCAAAATTCTATCATGTAATGTCCAGCATCCCTTCTATAACTGAGCCATGATGGTCCAACTACTGATCCTTCTTTGCTTCCAAGTTTTGCATTCCATTCACCAGTAGTTATCAATGCACCTTAATTGCATGATTGATGAATTTCAGATGGAAAAAGTTCGTAGAATTCTTTAATTTCATCATCACTGGCTTTAGTGGTTGGTGCATACGTTTGAATAATAGTGGTATTAATTTGTCTTCTTCATAAGGGTATGGATAGTATCATATCACATACAACATTGTACTTCAAGATAGAGCTTGAAATGTTCTTTTGACATTCCTTTTCAATTTGTTATTCCAGGCATAGCAAATGCTATGATTTTTAGATTCAAAATGGCCAATGCTAGTTCATTTCAGCTCACTAATGCCAAGGATATCAGTCTCTATGTGTCCCATTTCATTTTTGATGACTTCCAATTTCCTGGATTCATACTTCATATGTTCCATGCTCCATTTATTAATGGATGTTTTCAACTGTTTCTTCTCTTTTTGAGTTGTGTTCCATCAGCAAATGGAAGACCCCAATCCACATTATTAAGGCAGATCTTCCCCAGTCATATTTTTAGTACCTTCGGATCTGAGAGGCTCATCTTCTAACACTATATCTGACAGCGTTCTGCTGGAATTCATAAAATTGTCAGTGGCTAAACTTTCAGAGTCCTGGTGTGGTGCTGTATGGTAAGCACTGGACTGCTAACTGCAAGGTCGGCAATTCAAACCCACCAGACTCATAGAGGCTCACTATGAGTAGGGATCAACTCAACGGCACTTACAACAACAACCATTCAGAAGTGGTCCACCTCTTCTGACATACTAGCGTCTGTCTTAGTCTGGAAGATCTGCTGAAACCTGTCTACCATGAGAGACCCTGTTGGTATTTAAAGTACCAGTGGCAAAGTTTCCAGCATCACAGTAACACACAAGCACAAGCCACTACAGTACAACAAACGGACAGATAAATGGTGGTTTTAGAACATAGTTGGACTCTAATTGAAGATATGGGTCAAGGTTCCAGTTACTGTGTTGGAAATGTGTTGTCTTCACCCCTGGAAGACCTCTGCTCAATCCCACCTCCCTGTGTTTAATATAAAGTAAATTATTCTTGGCAAGCAGCTAGACTTGGGGGAAGAGGATGTGGGCTGATGGGACTCCATCAATGTAAAGGAAATACACTTTATTGCTCCAAACTGGCCAGAGGCCTCCTAGAGAGGAACAACTACAATAATACACTGAGTCTTTCCTGTGGGAGTTCATGCCCAGGGGTAGATTA
>NW_006409050.1:645967-647800 GCF_000296735.1 Chrysochloris asiatica | reverse complement strand
TGCTGTTGTTAAGAGCCATTGAGTTGGTTCCGGCTGACAGCGACCCTGTGTAGGGTTTCTGAGGAGCAGCTGGTGAGTTTGAACCACTGACCTTGTTGTTCCAGCCAATCTTGTGGTTCAGTGCCTTATCCTGAAGCACCACACCAGAGACTGTAAATCTATATGGGAGCAGAAGTTCTCATCTTTCTCCTGCAGAGAGAGGGAGCAGAGTGGCACATTTGAACTGCCTGTGTAGTTAGCAGGCCAACACTTCCCCCACCATTCCACCAGGGCTCCTTCACCAAGTTCCAATGGGTTAAAAAGACCCAATGACCACCTTTCCTCTCATTCTGTGAAAGCATGGGGAAGGCTGTTTATGCCACTAGGTTTCCCGAATAGATTGACTGTAAAAGCTAAATCCTACTTCATAATGTGATCCTAGTGGTAAACATACTTGAAGAAAGCAGCTGTGCTCTCTGTTTTGGTAAATCAAAAGCAGAATTTATCTTTTTATTCCACAGAAACGCACGAGAGTTGACGCAGCTGTTGTGATGCTGGCCTTAAAGAGAGCTAGCACTAGGAACCAGGGAAGCAGCTGTGGCTTTTGCTGGATTGGTTTTAAACTGGCTCCTGCATGTTTTCCCATGTGCATATTTCACTGGTTGTGGGATAAAGGCCAAACAATGGACAACAGCAACAGAACTGCAGCAAATACCTGGAGGAAGGAATTGAGTGGTAACATAAAGATGACAAAGGAGCTGATGAGACCAGGCCCCTGCAAGCCTGAAGAGCAAACCCTCATTACTGGTGACCGCAAACGGCCGGAGAGATCTGTGTGGCCAGCAAGGCTTCTCAAATGTGAATATGCAAGCGGATCTTAACACTGATCTAGTTCAAATTGAGGCTCTGATTCTGTAGGTCCCTGGGTGGACCTGGTTTTTGCATTTCTAGTGAGCACCTTGATGGTATTGCTGCTGCCTGTCCCAGGGCTACACTTCTGGCAACCAGGCCCTAAAGATGTCAGGTGGGTATGATTACATTGCCCTCTAGTGAAAAACCTGTGGAAATCCAAGATGGTTCTATTTTAATAGAGAACCAGGTCAATTAAAACAAGTTTTGTTAAATTAGGGTTATTATTACCAAATTAATCACAAAGCTAAGCAACTTTATAGAAAAATAATATCAAACTCTTTACTAATTATTTAACTTCAGACTCTCTTTTATTGAAAATAAAACCAGAAAAGAATTGTCTTTCGAAGGAGCCCTGGGCTGCTAACTGAAAGGTCAGCAGTTTGAATCCACCAGCTGCTCTGCAGGACACAGATAAGACTTGCTGCTCTCTCAAAAAGACTGCAGCCTTACAAACCCTATACAGGATCAGTGTGAGTTGGAAATCTTGGAAGAAGTACCACTGGAATGCACCTTAGAAGCCAAGATAGTGAACTTTTGTCTCTCATACTTCGGACATGTTATTAGGAGGACCCAGTCCCTAAAGAAGGTCATCATGATTTGTAAAGTGTCAGCAAAAATGAGAAGACTCCCAACAAGGTGGACTGAAACAGCGGTAGCAACAATGGACTCAAACGTCACAACCATTGGGGAATGGTACAGGATCCAGCAGTGTTTCGTTCTGTTTTCCATAGGGTCTCTGAGTCTGAACAACTCCATGGCACCTAAAAACAACATCAGTCAGAATCGACTAGTTGTCTTTGAGTTGATTCTAACTCATGCTGACCCCATGTGCATCAGAGTTGATTTTTCAGAAGCTCATTGCCAGGTCTGTCTTCCAAGGTGACTTTCAGTAGACTCAAACCTTTAACCTTTCAGTTAGCAGCTGAGTAAACTAATCATTCA
>NW_006409050.1:644071-644597 GCF_000296735.1 Chrysochloris asiatica | reverse complement strand
TTGATCTCTTCCAATCAGTCGGCCAGACAGTTGTCTTCCAAATTTCTTGGCAGAGATGAGTGAGTGCCTCCTGTGCCGCCTCACTTTCACACCAGTTAGGGACATGTAAATTGTGAATATTTCAACTCTTAATATTCTACCAGTTTTTTAAGAATAGGATTACAGGAACCTTCTCACATTAATCGTGTTCAAATAATCATGATTTTCTAAACACTGTTTTCAATATGTTTCTCTTCTTGAACAACATTCTACTTTTTACCATAGTATTAAGTTAAAATCTGAAACCTGGCACCTAAGAGCTTCAATATTTTGCAGGCTGAAATGGAATCTTTATAAATTTATAATAAGTCTACAAAATTACATGAAGTATATTTATCCCATAAAAGTTAATTTTGTTACTGTAAAGGTAGAAGTTGTGACAAACCACTCATCTGTCAGTTTGTTGTACTGTGGTGGCTTATGAGTTGCTGTGATTCTGGAAGCTATGCTACGAGTATTTTAAATACCAGCAGGGTCACCCATGGTG
>NW_006409050.1:638173-639164 GCF_000296735.1 Chrysochloris asiatica | reverse complement strand
GTTCAGACTCACAGAGACCTGTGGAGGGTTTCCAAGGAGCACCTGGTGGGTTTGAACCACCAAATTTATGGTTAGTATCTAGTACTTATCATACAGAACTACACCAAGACTCTGTTAAGGACTTCTAATAATAATAAAAAAATGCAAACACAGATACACAGATAAGTATTTTTTTGTCTTCACCCATAAGATGGGTTACTGTTTTATAGATATTAAATGTTCAATTTCCTAACCTATCTGTAATATTTTTCAGTTTGGGAAATCCAACAATTTTGTGCATCTGCCACACAGTTGTGCTTGTTCCAACCCATTTATTAAGTAGCATTTCCTTTCCCTTTCCACTGTGCTATTCTGGTTTATAATTAATTATATCCATAGTTTCTGAAGTCTCTTAGTTTTGAACATTATTTTAAATACTGTTTTTTCTCTTTGTAGCATTCATTTCAATTCCATTTCTCAAATAATAATTTATAGAATTGCATAAAGATATGCAATATTTCTCTTTATTTTAATGATAATGTACTCAGTTTAAATAGTCACTGCTTTTATTTTGTACTTTTCATTGATTAAGTCTCTTGAATTCTACTTTAATTTCCAGCATTTTGAGGGTTTTGTGTTTTTGTTTTTGTTTGTTTGGTGGTAGGGAGGTCATCGTTATCAATGAAGTCTCATGTCTTCATTCATTTTCTAAATGCATTTCATTGATACAAGGAAGCTTCTGATGCATACAACTCTCTGCATATACACCAAGATATGACTCTATGACTCCAGGTCCTGACTCTATGACTCCAGGTCCTGAGGTCACCAAGTTCCTTTTGCCACTTAGAGTCTCATCCCTGACTTTTGCACATCAGAGAAGTTTGTCTTTTGGTATATTAGTAAACCTCTCTGGGCCTTGGTTTCTTACAGTGAAAGATGTGGGTAATAAAAGGACTTGTCTGACTCCTGTGAATCCCGGTGGAGACCTGGTTGGCCAGCAGTGTGGCAAGAC
>NW_006409050.1:629588-638073 GCF_000296735.1 Chrysochloris asiatica | reverse complement strand
TGCCAAAAGAACCTACAGATCAGTGTTGGAAGAAGTGCAGCCAGAATGCTCCTTGGAGGCCAAGATGGCCAAACTATGTCTCTCAGACTTCGGATATATTATCAGGAAGGACCAGTCGCTGGAGAAGGATGTCATGTTTTTGGTAAGGCTGAGGATCAGAGAAAAAGGAGGAACACCCCCAGTGAGATAGATTGGCCAAGGGGCAGCATCAGTGGGCTCAAGTGTGGCAACAATTGTGCGGTTGGCCCAGGACCGAGCAGTGTTTTGTTCTGTTGTGCATAGGGTCACTATGAGTTGGTACCTAACAACAACAACGAAAGGTAGAAGTTGTGCAACAAAAAGGGGGGAATTGTTAATCTTACATTCCAGGAACTCTAGACCTTCAAGACAGAAGACCATGAGTGGAACATGGGACCCTAACCAGAGAAGAAGCAACACCAGAGATGGAGGCAGAGATGATGACATGGAGAGATGGAGCAGTTGAGGACTCTAGACTCCTGGAAAGAGAAAGTCTGTGTGTTGGTGGCCAGGAGGTAGGCTTGCTGAATGTGCCCTTTGGTGGTTTAAATTATTATATATTCCTGCATGGTTATGTGTACATAAAAATAACAAAAAGAGGGAATAGAAGCAAATACTGTTAACAATGATGCATGGAGGGGATTGTAATAATTTCAGTGAAACAAACTATGATTCGTTGAGTATAAAGCCGATGTTCTCCCATGTAAACTATCACTCAATTCACACTAAAAGCTTTAAAATAAAAAGACATTAACAGAGTATTAAACTGAAAAAAAAAAGTTAACTTTGTTTTCACACTTTTTATAAGCACCATGTCTGCCATGTGCCAGGTGCTACAAATGCTGAGGAGACATAACACTGCTGTCAAGCAGTTTACATTTTTTATTCTGGTTTTTAAATTTTTATGTATTTTATTTTATGTATTGACTCAGTCCACTGTGTAACCATGTATAGTGTTTGCATCTCTATCATGCCTCTTTAGGTTAGCTTGTTGTTGTTGTTGTTAAGTGCTATCAAGTTGGTTCCGACACATAGCGACCCTGTATAGAGTTTCTGAGGAGCAGCTGGTGGGCTTGAACCACTAACCTTGCAGTTCAAATGACTTTGCAGTCTGGTGCATTAACCCACAGTGCCACAGCTCTTAAAGAGTTTATAATAGTCCAACCAATAGAAAGTCAATCAAACTTCTTTTCGGCACTACACTGAAAGAACTCCCAGAAATCTCTTTTGTCTATTTCCAAGTTTTGCATATTATTTCTGTTAATCTCCCCTGCTGCAGTCACAATCTCTAAAGATTATTCTTTATCATAAAAAAGGCTGATCTTGCTAGATTTTACTTAATTGTTTACATAGGTGTAGCAAGAATATTATGGAGTCCTGGTGTGGCACTGTGGTTAATGTGCTGAACTGCAACCTTGCAGTTCAAGCTCACCAGCCGCTCCATGGGAGAATGACAAGAAACCTCAGAAACCATATACAGGGTCGCTATGAGTCGGAACCAACTCAATGGCACTTAAAAACAGCAGCAGCAAGAATATGAATTAACTATAAGGCCAATTTGAGTTTGGTCTGCAAATCTGGAGACATACGATGTTGAACAACTAGTAATCCAGAGAACTGTGCTTGGATGTTTACATAAGGAACCTCGGAGTGTGGTTTCATCTGCTCTTCTACCACAAGGCTATGAAGCAAAGGCCAAGACACTCTCTGCACCAGATTTCATCAGCAGTGCCTATAAATCTTTTTGTTGTTGTTGTTAGTCATCATCAAGTAAACCCCAACTCACAGTGAGTCTATGCACAGTGAAACAAAGTGAGTTAGGGATTACACTCTTGAGATCTATACAATTTAAAAAAACATATATTTAAAAAATTTAAATCTTTTTAAGTTTTTATTTTGAAATGGCTGTAGATGCAGAAGACATTGTAAAAGTAGTACATATATAAAGTCCCATGAACCCTTCCTCCAGTTTCCCCCAATTGTGACATCTTATATGACACAACTACCAAAGCCAGGAAACTGACATTGGTACATTATTGTTGACTAGAAATACAGTATAAAAAAACAGTTTTTGTCGAGTCAAATCCTACTCATGAAAACCCCATGCCTGTAAAGGTAAAACTATGCTCCCTAGAGTTCTCAATGACTCAGTTCGGAAGTAGATTGCCAGGTCTTTCTTCCTGATCTACAGAGTTTTCCCTGGCTGATTTCTCAGAAATAAACCAATAAAGCTTTCTTCCTATTGTTGTTGTTGTTGTTAGGTGCCATTGAGCCTGTACTGACTCATAGTGTCCTTATGCACAACCGAACGAAACGCTGCCCAATCCTGCGCCAACCTCACCATCGTTGCTACACTTGAACCCGCTGTTGCTGCCACTGTGTCAAGCCATCTTGTTGGGGTCTTGCTCTTCTTCGCTGACTCTCCACTTTACCTTGCATGATGATGTCCTTCTCCAGGAACATCTTCTGATAATATAGCTGAAGTCCAAGGGACAAAGTCTGGTCATCTTGGCTTCTAGGGAGCATTCTGGTCGCACTTCTTCCAACACAGATTTGTTTGTTCTTTTGGCAGTCCATGGTACTTTTAATATTCTCCTCCAACACCATAAACTCAAATTCATCAGTTCTTCTACAGTCTTCCTTATTCACTGTCCAACTTGCACATGCATATGAGGTTACTGAAAGTACCATGGCTTGGGTCAGACACACCTTAGTCCTCAAGCTGACATCTTTTCTCTTGAACCTTTTTAAGGAGGTCTTGTGCAGGAGATTTTCCTAATGCAATACGTCATTTGATTTCTTGACTGCTGCTTCCATAGCCTTGTTGTTGTGAAAGTGCCATTGAGTCAGTTCTGACTCATTGTGACCCTGCCTAGGGTTTCTGAGGAGCAATTGATGGGTTTGAACTGCCCACCTTGTGGTTCAAAGTGCCCTTGCGGTCCAAAGCACTATCCTGCAGCACCACACCAGGACTCCACGACCAAGGGACTCCAAAATAGGTCTACTTCCAGACTCAAAGAGTTCTGGATGCCCTGACTCAGTCCATTGGCGTAGTCTGAGTGTTGTCTAAGTACTGTCTGCAGAAGAGTCTCATACAAGAGTTGACTCTTTGAAGTGTGTCTAGTATAGAGTTCCTGCTACAATCCTTGTCAGGGTCCTTGTGACTGTCCTTTGTTTTGAAGACAATTCTTGCTTATAGCAGAGCCTCAAACAAGCATCTGAGGGAAGCCGACACATGTTTGATAATGAATGTGAATGTCATTAATTAATTACAGTAACTGGTAGCTTTAGAGTGGAGGGGTCAGTATGTAAGTATTCAAAAGAATTCAACCAATGCTTTCCTTGACAGCAAAAACGCATTACAAACATGTTATATAGCTCCTAGTCGTTCCCATTAAGGTTTGGAGTTTTGAGATATTTATATTAATGATGTTTTACTTATAGGAACTGAACCTAAACGAAGATGAGCATCTCCTTGACCTGGACATGCCCCCCACGCCCACCCCCATGCAGTTCTTACAACTGTGTTGAGTTAATAAAGAAATACAAAGCATACCAAGTGAAACTAATGGTATGCTTGTATCTCTTTATATGATCCCCTTCTATATGGTGAAAGGGCAAATCTTTGTGATTTTCAAGGGCCTACTGGGAAACTTCCTACGCATGGTTGCTATGAGTCAGAACTGTCTCCACGGCACACAACAACAACTGGGAAATTTCAAAGATAATTTTAGTGTAAAAGACAACTTGATTGTTATTTATTTATTTACTAGGGCTTGATGTTGTTGTTGTTAAGTGCCGTCAAGTGGGTTCCGAGTCATAACAACCCCTGTAATGTTTCTAAGAAGGGGTTGATGAGTTTGAACTGCCGACCTTGATACTGGGAAGACAAAATCAAAAGAAAATTCAGAGACTATTTGGGCATTTAATGAAGATAGGGCTACAGGGGCCTGAGAGGCTATACTTGGTTACCTACTTAATTACTGGAGCAATAAATTATTTTAAATGCACACAGGAGAAGATGGAATTCTTGTTAAAACCTTAGATCTTTCGCAAGTGAGGAACTTTTTTAGCATGTTTTGTATTTAATAATCAAGATTTGTTGTTGTTAAGTGTGGTAGAGTTGGTTCTGACTCATAGTGACCCTGTATAGGGTTTCCGAGACTTGTAAATCTTTGTGGGAGCAAAAAGCCTCATCATTCTCCCATGGAGCGGCTGTTGGGCTGAAATTGTCAATCTTTTGGTTCAAAGTCCAGTGTTTATCACTATAACGTTAACAATTATCAAAAAGCAGTCTGGCAAGGTGTGGTGGTTAGTGGTGGTGGTATGCTGTGGAGTCGGATCTGACTCACAGTGAACCCTCATAGGGTTTCCAAGGCTGTAAATCTTTATGGGAGCAGAAAGCCTCATCTTTCCCCATAGAACTGCTGGTAGTTTCAAACCGCTGACCTTGAGGTTAGCAGCCCGATTCATAACCACTGTGCTACCAGAGCTCCTTCTGGTAAATTGTAGACTCTGTTATCCGGGCAGATTAGCCAGAAGATAAAGGGCTACCACTCCTTGGTAAGAATTCAAAAACCAATTTACTATTTAACAGAGAGAAAACCAAAGTTCTAGTTGTGCACACATTTTGTTAATGGCAGCAGATGTGTCAAGATGCCCACTTTCTTTTAAACAGTTGTTTTGTGAAGAAGCCCATCAAAGCTGGGCAAACTTTGTCAACTTTTAACATGTAAGTGTGATGATTTCTTAGACGAAAGCATTATAAACTAAGGCAAATGAATCCGCTTTTCTCATACCCTCAACATGCTGGTTTGCTATTCACTCACATTTTGTGTTTCATTATATGCTTGCTTGTTTTGGAGCAAAAAGATACTTTATGACAAAATTACTCTTTTTTCATTGAAAACAAAACTCATCCCTTATCTTATATGCACAGTTACATTTTTTTTCTCACAATTGCTCCTGTATAATCTTAACCAAACATATTAATGATGACTTATAACCAAAGTACTGGAGTCCCGGTGTGGCGCTGTGGGATAATGAGCCAGACTGCAAAGGCGTTTGAACTGCAAGGTCGGCAGTTCAAGTTCACCAGCTCCTCCTCGGAAACCCTATACAGGGTCGCTATGGGTCGGAACCAACTCGACAGCACGTTACAACAACAACATAACCAAAGTAACTTACATTTCAAATAGAAAACTTGGAGCCAGGTCTTTTATATGCAAGCCTTTCAGCAGGCTGGGCGTAGTGGTTATGTACCATGTAGTTGGTTCAGACTCATAGTAACCCTGCATAAGGTTTCTGAGGCTGTACATCTTTACAGAAAGAGGAAGCCTCATCTTTTTCCCATGGGACAGCCGGTAGTTTTTAACCACTGACCTTGAAATTAGCAGCCCAACTCATAACCACCCCACTACCAGAGCTCCTTTTCAGCAGGCTAGCAAAGCTTTAAAAACATAACATAGCTTTTGACAGCTGCATATATCCTTTTTATTCCTTCTTAAAATGACAGAAATAAGCATGCACCTGAAAGTGTCATATAGAAAAATAAAAAGCAAAAGCATATGAACTTAAAGTCATGCTTAACAATCACTATTTCAATACTCAGTCTTACTTAGAAATGAGGCAGGTATCAAAAGATTAAACGCTAATCCAATAAACTTAATATTAATGCAAGTTTTAAAGTGACTAAAGGACCTTCGAAATTATATTTAAATTGACATACCATTAAATATAACTAGCATTATAAAAACATCCATTGGAATTATAATTCAATTAAGTTGAACATAAATATAAATGTTTAATAGTGCTAGTCATTATGTAGCAATGCTAAATAAGCAATGCTAGCTTATCTGATAAATCAATATTAAAAAGCTAGGAAGTTTAAGTTAATTCATCTTTTCATGAGAAAAGAAACCTAAACCTTTTAAAAACATGAAATCTATGCGTGTGTTTTGATCAGTTCTGAGGCATCAGAGAAAAGACATAAATTTGCTTATTTTCTTTCTTCAACCAAAACTGTCAAACCAATCTGATTTGTTTAAAGATTTACCTTTATTATATAAATATCCATTTTAAAGTTGTTTCTGAACTAGTAGGTTTTGTAAGATGCTGTTGGGTTGGAACCGACTCGATGGCACTAAACAACTATAACAACAACAACAATCCCCCCTAAAAGGTTTGCATATTTAAAATATTAAACATACCAATTCTTTGTTTTCTATGAATTAAGAGAATACTTCATTTATTTCAACACTTACATACTCCAACAACCATGCAGCACTGCATTCCTTCAACTTAAGTGAGGTAGTTACTAAACTCTGTATATAGGACAAGATTTCAATTCATATAATGAGATAAAGACTGTTCTAAATTATAGACATTTGTTGCTGTTAAGTGCTTTTGAGTAGGTTTCAATTCCTAGTGGCCCTGTATAGGGTTTCCAAGGAGTGATTGACAGATTTGAGCCACCAATCTTGTGGTTAGCGGTCCAGTGCTTATCCTCTGGTACCACACATACTGTCCTATAAGCACATAGAGAGCTTTTAGCTTCCATTCTACAACTTTTGTTGTTAAGTGCTGTCAAGTCATTTCAGACCCATAGTGACCCTGTGTAGGGTTTCTGAGGAGTGGATGGTGAGCTTGAACCACTGACCTGGAGGTTCAAACTGACCTTGCAGTCCAGCTCATTAACCTACAGCACCACACAGGACTCCTTTAGACACCGATCCAAAGCAAAAAAAAACAAAACACAAAAACTTACCTCCCCTCATCTCAAAGAGCTCCTTCACAGTGGCTATTTTGTTAACTAAACCGAACTCACAAAGATACAGACAATAAACAAAAAGACTAGCAAAACAGGTTCTTTGTCATTGCAATAGACAGTAAATCTCTGTTACCCACTTAACAGATCCTCAAATCATGAGATCATGTCACAGATTCCAATCATTTCATTGCTTCTACTAATAGTGAGTCCTGGTGTGGCTCTGTGGGTTAATGCACTGGACTGCAAGGTCAGTATGAAATGCAAGGTCAGTGGTTCAAGCTCACCAGCTGCTCCTAGAAAACCCTATACAGGGTTGCTATGGGTCAGAACCGACTCGATGGCACTTAACTACAACTAATAGGAAAAAACTGATCATCCATGCATGAACCAGAAACTAAAACAAAATCACAAAATCAGCAGGGAAAACCAGTGAAAAGTTTGATCACCACTAGTGAATCACCCTGGGGTGCAAATGGTTAATGCACTCACAGCCAAAAATTTGGAGGTTCAAGTCCACCCAGAGATGACTCAAAAGAAAAGTCTGATAGTTTACTTAAAAACAAACAAACAAAAAACAATCCGCCCTTGAAAACCCTGTGGAGCACAGTTCTACTGCGGCACACATGGGGTCCTGGCAGCTGGTCCAGAGAAGCTTTCTGGAAGCTGAGAAGAGAGGTCTGTGGACTTCAGCAGCCTGTGAGGAGAGCTTCTCAAACCAGGCAACTGAGTTTCAACAGCTCAATAGGATGACCTCTGAAACTGCTAAAGTAAATTAAAAAAACAAAAAACAAACATAAAATCATGTGCATTCCATATAAATATATATTGAACCCATTCCAAAGAGTTTATTAAACTATTTATGAGGGAACCAATCAGATGTTAAAATTGGTTTGAGAAACATTTGAGGAGCTGGGGATTTATAAGCAGTTTAATAAAGGATTTTCGGGATTATATTGCTAGTTTAGCTACAAAACTGGTTAATATCCTGCATGGTCATAAACTATAGTCTTTTCCCCTCAACAGAAATTATTTGCATCACTACCAGACAAAAATTCACAAGTTAACATGTGCCCCTTACCGAAGTGTACAAGAGCCACGGCAATAAAAAATCAATGACAGGTACAAACCCAGTACTGCTCTGAAAGAAGATCTAGAAATCTTTTCTTGTTCTTGTATGGTCTAAATAGGCTTTCTGAGAGCTCCAGATAAGGAGTGGGGTAGAAGTTGGAATTCCATGCTTTCACATATAGTAATAGTACCTTTAGTTGTTTTTTAAATGTATCCTTTAATAGGTATTGAATCTAAGTACTTTCCTATTTGTCAAATGAACTTACTGTCTCTCTGTTTCATCCCGTGTAAACTCTTAATTCAGACTTTCAAGGGAGTTAGGTATATTTGGACATTTCATAAATACATCTGGTGTGATTCTTCATGTGTTTTTAACAAAGAACTTTTATTATGTTCTCACAAACATCATTTCTCAACTACTACTTTTAAAAATATGTATAAAATAGAGAACAAAGAAGATGGTGGATCAGGTGGACATATAGCAGAGAGCTCCGCCAACAACAACACAGAATCCCCGACCAAGCAGGCTCAGGGAATGGTCCCAGAACTCAGAACCACATATAAAGGAATACTTAGAAGGCTGGAAGGCTCACAGCTGGGGGAATTTGTGGCAGAAGCAAGAAATCTATT
>NW_006409050.1:615885-624318 GCF_000296735.1 Chrysochloris asiatica | reverse complement strand
GGAGTGATTAACTTTTCAATCTAGGAGCGGAGGTCCCTAGGACCATGAATGGAGAAGAGCGGAGAGTGGGACCCTACCCAGAGAAGCAGTGATGCCTGAGTTGGAGGTAGAGACGATGATGTGGAGAGTTGGAGCATCTGGGGACTTTAGACCCAGAGAGGAAGAGAGGCTGTGTGCTGACAATCGGGGGAAGGGAGAGGGGTGTAGGCTTGTAGGATATACACTTTGGTTGGTTGATGATGTATGGAGGGGATTGTAACTATTGCGATGAAACGATATATGTTAGGATGAATGTAAAACTAATGCTCTCCCATGTAAACTATCACATAATTCATAGCAAAACATTAAAAAAAAAAAAAAAGGACTTGTCTGATAAAATTGTCAATAGGATTAACTTGAGGAAACATAAGCCTCCTGGTGCTGTGCTCCAGGATAAGCACTTGATCACAAGGTCGTTTGAACCACAGGGTTGGTGGTTCAAGATCAACAGCCGACTCATGTAAACCCTATAAGGGTTGCAGTAGGTAGGAACCAACTCGACGGCACTTAACAACAACAACAAACAACAACATGTAAAGTTGTTATAAGCATATCTGATGGATAGTAAGCACTCAATGGATGTTAGCTTTTATCAATATCATTAAGGGATAAACAAGTTGTTGTTGAGTTGACCCCAATACATAGTGACCCCTCTTGTGTCAGAGTAGAACTGGGCTCCACAGAATGTTTAATTGTTGATTTTTTGGAAGTAGATCACCAGATCTTTCTCCCAGGCACCTTTTGGAGGACTCAGACCACCAAGTTTCTTGTAAGCTGCTGAGTGCATAACCGTTTGTACCACACAGGGCAGAGCAATGGAGACACAGAGCGGAGGGTGATAGAACTGAATTTCTTCGGGTGATTTGCCCTGAACTGCCCAACTTTGTCTTTGAGTACTTGATGTAGACACATTAACAAGGTGTCAGGTGGTCAAAACTTCTTTCAGAAATCATGGAAAATTTTGCCTATAATCCTTTCTTCTGATCTTTTCTTCTATTTTCATAAGTAGTGAATTTTTAGTTTGCAATGCACAATTAGTAAACATTCCTTATTTTGTTTCATGCATTTCATTTACAAAAAAGACAAGAAAAAATGACCACATATCCCAAAGACCTTATTGTGCTCCACGTGCAAAGCTGCTGTCACAGACTCTGGTTTTGCCAATGTTCCTTGTATTTTGTATTTTGCTTCGATTGGCATAATTGCATGCTACACTAGCCATGTAAGGGGGGTTTATGGTAACTGATATCATAGTTTCAATGAGCAAAGATGCCAGGTGTGTGGTGTTAGAAAATTGTAATGGAAAGATTCTAACCTTGTTCAGAGAACACCCTAGTTACCCAAAACATTATTTTAACATCTGTTCAAGTCATATTCATTAGAAGGCATTTGCAGAATAGTGAATGGAATACTGATTTCTAAAGACAAGACAATCAACAGTTGCTTGATTTGGAAACCAAATGGTCCCTGTTATTTTGCATGATAGTATCAATTTGTGACTGCAAAGAATGCTTTTCTGGTTTTGATAGAAAATGATCTGCAGGATCATCTAGAAATCTGGTAGATGTGGAGAGGACCTTCCCTAACCCTCCACTTCCCTTCCATCACCAGGTCCTGCAGACCCTTCCACATGGATCCTACATGCCCACCTTCTGACTGTGGTCTGCATCATCTCACCTGGAGTTTTGCAATGCTGCCTATCACCCTTCCTGCCGCTAGTCTTGTCCCTTTCCAGTGCTCGCTCCAAATTGCTACCACTTAAGTGAGTTTTCTGACATACAAATCTGATTATTTTACAGCCCAGGTCAAAGTTACTCAGTGGGTCCCTGCTAACTACAGAATACAACCTGAACTTCTTTGGTTGACATACAGACGTCCTCAGAACCACCCCTGCATTTCTGTTAAGCCTCTTCTTCCTCAACACCCCTCCATGCATCTTGCCCTCCAGAGAATATGGAAAGGCTTGTGGTTCCCTTGAGTCACCTTTTCAACTCTGCTTAAATGCTTTCCTCTGTATAGAATTCCCTGACCCAGCCTCGCAGACTTAGGAGGTCTTCTCATGTGCCCCTACAGAAAATCATAAATAAAACATTTTGATTATTTATTATTGTTGTTTTGTTGCCATCAAGCTGGGTCTGACTCATGGTGACCGGTGTAGGACAAAATCAAAATGTGTTCAATTCTGCACCATCTTCATGATTGTTGGTGTGCTTGAGTTCATTGCTGTGGGCTTGTGTCAGCTTTTCTTACTGAACAATTCCCTTGCTTTGACTGACTCTCGATTTTACTAAGGAAGAATTCTTTCTCCAGCAGTTGATCCCTCCTGCTGATTGATGCACCTGAAGTAAGCCAGCTGTGGAAGTCTCACACAATATTCTGTATCTGTAGGGTTTTCACTGGCTAAGTTTCAGAAGTAGATCACCTGATCTTTCTGCCTAGTCTGTCTTAGTCCAGAAGCTCCACTGAAATCTCTCCATCATGGGTGACCCTGTAGGTATTTGAAATACTGGTGGTATAGCTTCTAGCATCACAGTTACACACAAGTCACCACAGTGCAACAAACTGATGGATGGGGGGTGGATTATGTCGATTGTTTGTTGTTAAGTGTCTTCGAGTCAGTTCTGACACAGAGCAACCCTGTAAAGGGTTTCCAAGGATCTGCTGGTGGTTTTGAACTGCCGACCTTGTGGTTAGCAGCGCAGTGCTTACTCTACAGTGCCACATCAGGACTCTGTTATGTTGATACTGGCTATTTCTTGCTCACCACTAAAATCATGGATTCCTTCAGAGGAGGGGCTCTTTCATTCATTTTCATCTTTGTGTTTCTAGGGCCTGGCATATAAACAGGCATTATCTAGTTATTAAATGAATTTTAAACTGAAAATTACTGTGAAATTCTATACTGACATAAAGTATAGAATTTCACAGTAATTTGCTCAATAACTAAAAATGTTTAAAAAGTAGCAACTATCTTTCATCATGTATTAACTATTAACATATTAACTTGGCCAAATATCAGTGTTATTCAACAATTTATAGCTAAAAGAAGCGATTTGAAGAGATTACCAGAATTTGTACCTGGGCCAATTTATTTGATAATGATGCCCTAAATGAAGCAACCAGTAGAATAGAGAAAATAGTTACAAAGATCTTCTATTAAGTTGTTTGAATCTTTGTTTGGTTCAAAATATTCTCAGCAAGGTCATTGGCTGAGTTCAAAACTAGTTTGTTCAGGTAACAAAAGAAATCAAGGACTCCACAATCTAGTTGGTGACTTTTGTGTCTACTTTGCCTCACTTGTGGAATGCTGTGTTGTAGGAATAAATCCAAGCTATCCAGCGAGGCCATTACCTGCTGGTTATGCTAATTTGCATCCTATTGTGTGAGTTAACGCAGAGGATCAAGGTTTGATTTGGGACGAACTTTTTTTTCTCATAGTCTGAATGGAAACTGGGAGAACCCAAAAACTTCAACGTCAAACAGTAGATGTTTGGCAACCCTGCCAATCTCTGCACAGAGGTGAAAAGTGTTCGAAATTCAGTTAAAATGCACAAACATAGTCACTTTAACAGTTTCATTAAGTCCTTAAGTGGCTCCTTTTACCTGAGTATGTCCCTGATGGCTTGGATAAAGGGAACAAATCCTTTTGGTTTTAGTTCTGTATGTGCTCAATATGTGAAAATCAGTATCATAGTTTATGCTAGTGAAATGCATGCACACTCAGCTACTGAAGGTTTAAAACATACCTTCTTTGTGGAGAGAGTAGTTGTCCTCCAAGATGTACACATCCTAATCCCTGCTGTTATTGTTGTTGTTAAGTGCCGTCAAGTTAGTTCCGACCCATAGTAGCCTGTATAAGGTTTCCGAGGAGCAGTTGGTGAGCTTGAACCACCGACCTTGCAGTTCATACAACTTTGCAGTCCAGCGCATTAACCCACAACACCACACCAGGACTCTTCCTAATCCCTAGAACCTGTGAATATATGCAGCTATAATTAAGGGAAGGACCTTGAGATAGATTAGCCTAGGATATCTGGGTGCTGCTGCGTCTGCTGCTGTGTGCCATGGTGTCAGTTCCAACTCACAGTGACCCTGTATAGAGTTTCTGAGGCTGTAAATCTTTACAATAGCAGAATAGTCTCAGCGTTCTTCCATGGAACAGCTGGTGGATTCGAACTGTGACCTTTTGTAAACCACAGTTCTACCAGGCCTCCTTTGATTATTTGGGTAGATCCAATCTGATTACATTAAATCCTTAAAGCAGAGAATCTTTCCTGGCTGTGAGAAGAGACGTGACTGGAGTTAACAAAATGGGATGGTGGTAGCTCTAAAGATGGAATAAAGGCCACGAGCCAAGAAATGTAGGCAATGTGGGCAGTCTCTAAAACTGGAAAAGGCATTCTTTCCTACAGCCTCCAAAAGGAAGGTGAGCCTCCTAATACCTTGGTTTTAGGACTTCTGACCTTTCAGCACCGATAACAATGTGTTTTAAGCCACAGAATTTGTGGTGATTTGTTATAGCACTGAGCTGACAATCTTTACTGTCTGCATAAAGTGTAGTATCATGGTGCTATCTGAAAAGGTACAACCAGAGCTAGGTATCTCATCCCACCCTTTCACCTGGTAATTTGTGTGTATTGTGGCATATAAAGCTATACACAGATATTTTCAACAGTATTGCTTTGTACTGGCAAGCGAGAGGAAGTCATAAATACCCAATAGTTTGTCAAACTTTCAGCAAGGAAGAGATACATCTCTTGCAATCAGAAAAATGTCAAGTCTTGCAGAGAGTTCTTGTCAGCTGAGATAAGGAAAATTAAAGTAAGCAGTTTGTTCTGCTTTGATAGCCAGAAATAGAAATATAGTTTTCCAATTTAAAAACAAAGAGTAAAAGGAGAACAAAGAAGATGGCGGACCGGGTGTAAGTGCAGTAAAGGAGCTCCGCCAGCAACAATAGAGAATACCCAACCAAGCAGGCTCAGGGGATGGTTCCAGAACCCTGAACCACATATAAAGGAATATTTAGAAGGTTGGAAGGCTTACAGATAGGGGAATTTGCAGCAGAAGTAAGAAATCCATTGCTTTCTAATTCAAGACGTTCAGCTGCTCCAGGAACAGCCATCTTGAGTGAGTCCAAGTGGGGAAGGATCGGAGCCGCCACAGACGCCTGGCAGAACTGTGGAGATAAAGGTGTGGACATTCTTTTTCTTTTGGTAGCTGTTCATTGGTCCCTTGTTGTCTGAGCACCGCCATTCTGGTGATTATAGGGGTGCCTGAGCTAGTGGACATCCCAACCCCATCCTCGGAGGGTTCTACTACGCATGCGCACAGATCTCCTGGAAATGTAAAGAGACAGTTTCCAATTAAAACCAAACGGCCACAGCTGGCCCTGAACTGTTTACAACTAGGAAAAAAGCCTGAACAGGAATTGTGGAGCAGGACAAGCAGACAAAAAAGGAAATAGGCCAAAACTTAAATCTGAAGTTATGTCACAATGACCAACAGTGGCATCTTGAAGTTTCTCAAGAAGCAGAGTGAAAAGGGAAGCCCATTTCCTGATCACATCTACCTGGAGGCAACCAGAAAGCATAAAAAATACCAAAATACACACCCATCTAAGTATTAAGGCCACAGATAACCCATGAATATGCCAAAAAACCAGAAGCAGATGACCATATCAGCACATGTCCAGAAATGAGATAAAGTGACTGAGGCAAATGAGCTGGAAGTAGACCTACACTCCATACTGGAAGATGGGCAGGCTTTGGAAATGTCTGAGAAGGAATTCAGAAAAACGATTATAAAATGTATCAAAACACTATATAATGGAGTTGAGAAAAATAAGGAAGAAGTTAGAAAAGTGCTACAGGAACAATCAAATAAGATAGATACAGCATTGGAAACAATTCAAAACCTTTGCCAATTCATTGAAAGGGCAAAGGAGTAGAATTGAAGAGATAGAAGCCAGAACTAGTGAGCTAGAAGCTAAATCTCTCAACACTACTAAGATAGAAGAACAAATAAAAAAAATTTAAAAAATAAAATAAAATAAAGTCTAAAGAAGGTCTAAGATTCATGTTGGACAACACGAAGAGGAATAACTTAAGAATTATTGGCATTCCGGAACAGGAACAATCACACAAGTCCACAGAGGAGATAGTTGAAGAGCTTCTAGAAGAAAATTTTACTAACATCCTGAAAAGTGAAAAGATAAGCATTCAATAAGCTCAACAAACCCCAGGAAGGATAGACCCTAAAAGACAATCACCAAGACATATAATAACCAAGCTCTCCAAAATCAAAAATAAGGACAGGATCTTGAAAGCAGCTAGGGAACAGACAAGTGTAACATACAAAGGCAAGCAAATCAGATTAAGCTCGGATTTCTCAACAGAAATCATGCAGGCAAGAAGGCAATGGGGAGACATATATAAAACCCTGAAAGAAAAAACTGCCACCCAAGCATCCGCTACCCAGCAAAGCTGTCAATCAAATATGATGGTGTAATCAAAACATTCCAGGATAAACAGAAGCTAAGGGATTTTGCCAAAGCCAACCCTGCTATGAAAAACATCCTAATGGAAGTTCTGTGGACTGAGAACCAACAAGAACAGACAACAAATACAGAATGACGTACATGGCAGCATCAACCTGAACTCAACTGACAATTGGAAGAGTCAAGAAGAGAATAAAATTGTAAGAACAGAGGATCTGGGAGGTCAGTCTATGATCAAAATAATTACAATGTAAAAAATGATAAACACAGAGGAACAGAAATCCAGGTGGTGGGAAGGTCAGGTAGATTACTGGATAAAATAGACTGTCTCAAACGGAGGGAAGAACTAATGGAATATAAGGTAACCACAATGGGGTTGGGGTGGGGGTTTAGTTTGGGTGTTGGGGAGGGCAACAATACAAGAAGGGGAGAGGAAGCGCAAGAACAAGATAGATAGGGGAACACTGAGACAGGTTTGCATGGCCTAGTGGGACAGAGGTAAATAGTGATGCATACTCAACCTTAGTACAACAAGCTCTGGGATACAAGGATCTAGGTATAGCTTGAAGAGAGTAAATAATACTAAAATCCTTGACTGCCTTATGAATATTAGTTTCCCTTGCCTACTATTCTAAAATAGACACTTGAGTGGGATAGAAAGGAATGTTGGGAAACATGATTAGAGAAAACTTGTAAGCCTGTCTTCAGCCTATAACTGATTGGAATACCTAAAAGGGGTTCTACAACGTGACCAGTGAAATAGGCCTCATGCAAAGCCTTTACAGAGTATACAACCTTAGGTGGAATCCTGACTCCCATCCAGAGTCTTATGAGGTGGGACATTCCCACTAGAAAGGACAAGCAGACTGGAACAGCTACAGTGACAGAAGGTACATCTTCAAAGAAATATCATCAGGAAAAACCCAAAACGAAAATATCAGCATGACTATCTACAAGAACAAGCAAGCTGTTCGCCAGGAAGCCATCATGGCTAGCAATCAAATGCCTTCAGGACAAACTCCCCTCTAAGACTGAAACTCAAAGGGAATACACAAACAAGCATGTAAGCTTGCTGGCAACCACATTGGTCTACTGGTGAGTGGAAGAGGCGGGAAGGCAGCAATGAAAAAAATGGGCTGAGTTCAAACCCAGTCCATTGAATCCTGTTGACTTGGAGATGAGAGAAGAGGAAGGGCTGGTTGGCCCAAAGTGTGGTGAGACCTGAGGACACTTGAGCCCATGGGCAAGGACTTAGCCACAAAAGGCTAGAGCTGAGAGTGAAGCATCCAGCTGATATGAAGTGAGGGGAGATGCACAAGAATACCCAAACTTGTTGAAAGTGCCCTTTTGACCTAGCCTCGATGCCTTGATAATCAGAACTCAACTAGAGGAAGACTGAAAACAAAAATTATTTTATTTATTTATTTTTCAATTTAATTTTATTTTTGGATAAAGGAAACAAGGGTAAATTGCTTCAATTTGATAAACCTGATTTATACTCAGAGCGGTTGTTACTCTAAATACCAACAGAGAGGGAAAGAGTCTTCACATCAAGTATCAATGCTATCCCCTCTCTACATAGAGTGAATAGGGATGAGCAACTTAGACATTAGCTACTAAAAATGAGGGGTTTACTAGGTTTTAAGAGGGAGTTCAGTTTAAGAGTATGGGGGAAAGAAAGAGTCCCCACTGAATAGCGGTCATCTTGTCTAGATGGGTCTGGTGAAAAGAGATGGGGATAAGATTTGTAAGATTCAATAGTGAATAATTGTTATCATGACTAATTGTGACTTTCACAATTGTAAAGGTAAAAGTTTTGTAACAAAAACAGGGGAGTGGTTAATCTTACAGTCCAGAAACAGAGGACCCTAGGAGCATCAAGAGAGAAGTGCACAAGC
>NW_006409050.1:604880-615065 GCF_000296735.1 Chrysochloris asiatica | reverse complement strand
CTATGGGTCGGACCCGACTCGATGGCACTTAACAACAACAACAACAATCTTTTCCCTGAGCTAGGACCAAGTTCAATGCTGAGAGAACAGAAGGCAAGAGTGGTTTAGGCTAGTGGGCCAGTGTGAGGGTACAGTTGAGGGGAGCTAAGTAAGAATGGAGGGTCAGAGAAAAAGAGGTAGACCCCCAAAGAGATGGATTGGCCAAGTGGCAGCATTGATGGACTCAAGCGTGGCAACAGTAGTGAGGTTGGCCCAGGATCGGGCAGTGTTTCGTTATGCTGTGCATAAGGCTGCTATGGGTCAGTACTGACTCAATGGCACCTAACAACAACAACAACAAGTAAGAGCATGAAGCAGAGTAGCTGAGTTGTGCTGAGGGTACAGCTGAGATCAGAAACCGTAAATACACTGTGTGCAAATTAGTCAGAACAAGAAATGGTGCTCAAACCACCTCTGAGGAGTGTTAACTGTGGATCTTCAAAGATTATTATGAGACTTTGATATACAGTATTTGGAATGGTGTTGAAATTGCTGTTGATGTATTTAGTGCTGTTTTGAGGTGTTTTGGATACCTCCTTGATATATGCCAACAAATTTTTACATTTTAAAAATAGGGTACAAGCACCAAAATGGTTGAAGAAATAGGGACATTTACATGAAATTTTCCAGAATAATGCACAGAGTTGGATTGGAGGTGACCAGAAGACCTGTGGTCCAGAGGGAGAAATTGATACAGTATAGTGTGAGGCTGTAGGATAGCACTGAACTCCTAACCACAGGGTCGGTGGTTCAAATCCACTAGCTGCTCCTAGGAAGCCCTATACAGGGTGGTTATGAGTGGGACCCAACCTAATGGCACCAACACCAACAGTTGGATGGTACACGTCTCAGTGATACATGGTTTTTTCATAGATTACCAAGGAATTGGGAGAATTTAAGTACTGCTGATAGTGTGTTGTTGTTGTTGTTAAGTGCAACCCTGTATGGGGTTTACGAGGAACAGCTGGTGGGTTTGAACCGCGGGCTCTGTGGTTTGCAGTTCAGTGTTTTATCCTACAGCGCCACACCAGGAGTCTGATTGACAGACTAGAGGTGGAGAATAAACATTTAATTTACCATTAATGAATCAAAGAGAGAAAAAAAATGCTATGTGGATTTTACTTTGGCTTCAAAAGGAATTTGATCATTTTTCTGTGGTGAGTAACCTTTTGCTAAGAGAAAATTATTGACAGTACTAACTTTCTGTGGCGGAGGAAAGAGCAGAGCCCTACAAGGTGAGATGCTACTGAGATGACTTGTTTGTTGGGTGGTGGTGGTTGGTAAGTGCCGTCGAGTTGGTCCCAGCTCAAACTGACCCTGTGTAGGGTATCTAAGGAGCGGCAGGTAGGTTTGAACCACTAACCTTGCAGTACTTATCCTACTGGGTAATAGTAAAACACAAGCTTTCTGGAAGTCTTTGATCTCAAGCACATTCATAATTCAGAGTTACAATTTTTGCCCAGGCCAGACATGAGAGGGGTGTCCTCAGCTGACCTCTGCTCTACACTACAAAGCACAATAGTACAAGTAGTTGTTTGGTCTATTTCAACCCATCAAAGTAACCAGTTCAGCTGTCTTCAGATATTACTTCTTTGGCGGAATCTGTGTGTTGGCCAGACTATTTCTTACATCTTTGAGATAATAAGTTTTTCTCATTAAAGCTTATCCAATTGCACTGTTAACATTTTTTCCTTAGCCTGGTGCTTTTTTTTTTTTTTTTTTTTTTGTCATCTTCTTAAGGTTTTGTGTTTTTGTAGTGGGTCTGTCTCTCAGCTCACAAGCTCACATGTACGATAAATATGATTTTGTTTCTTTTTTTCTAGCTCAGTGTTTCTTTTGAGTCTCATTCTTGCTGAGCTGCTAGAAATAAAGTGCAGTTGTGTTGAGGGCTGTGTCTAGGTTCCTGGTGGCTTGTCACAGAGTATGAATGCTTCGGTTGGTATACCTCTGGTCATCAAGTTATTGATCCACACAGGGCTTCCCAGAGCAGTTCATTGTCTCTTTCAGGCGTTCTCTTCAATCCTGGCAGCTCTCTTGTGGTTTGGCATGTTCCTGGGCTGCCTTTGTTCCTGGGCTGCACACCTTGGTATAACTATAGCCAGCCTGTCTCAGGCTGATTGCCTCAGCTGCTGTCATGAGTTGAGGCGCAGATGCCCTCTGCTGTGGAAGGGACAGTCCCTCTGCTCTCGCTTCCCCAGGCTATTCCTGGCTTCAAGATTTCTTTCTCCCATCACTGTTCCAGGCCTGAGACTTTGACCATGACACAAACACTTGCACAAGTCTTGGGACTTAGGATTTTTGAAAACACATTTCCTTAGTATTCATATGTCATCTGTGAGTTCTTGAAACCACGCAGATATCCTGCTTCTCAACAACATTTTGCCTCATGGTGTTAGCATCCATTGATGATCCTTGGCTGACTTCATGATTACATCAGGAGTTTCAAGTGATGATTTTCTATTTTATCATGGCTCCTACATTTATTAGCGAGCATTCAGTAAAGCAAAGGTGGGGGACGTATGGCCTGTGGGCTATATGTTGTTGTTGTTGTTAAGTGCCATCGAGTCAGTTCCAACCCATAGCTACCCTGTATAGGGTTTCTGAGGAGCAGCTGGTGAGCTTGAACCACCAACCTTGCAGTTCAAACGGCTTTGCAGTCTGGCACATTAACCCACAGCACCCTCGAAATCATTTGGGCTGGCCCTACCAAGGCATCTGAAGTTCCAGCCATCACGTTCTTGCTGTTGTTAACCATTAAGTCGATTCCAACGCATAGCGACCCTGGATAGAATTTCCAAGAAGCAACTGGTGAGCTTGAACCACCAACCTTGCAGTTCAAACTGACTTTTCAGTCCAGCGCATTAACCCACAGCGCCACACCAGGACTCCTAACTCACATTGTTGTTATTGTGAAGTGCCATTGAGTCGATTCCGACCCATGGTGACCCTGTATAGGGTTTCCGAGGAGCAGCTGGTGAGTTTGAACCATCGACCTTGCAATTCAAACGGCTTTGCAGTCAGGCGCATTAGCCCACAGTGTCACACCAGGACTCCAACTCAAATAAGTGCTGTTTTACTTAAATATATACTGCCTATTTGTAGTATAATATGATGCTATTTCTCAAAACTAGAAATTCATAAGGGTGTGCTCCAATGATTACATGTTTGAGAACCTCACAGAAATACTGATACATGTGAACAATCGTATTGTTCATTGTCAAGAATGTCACTATTTCCTATCATGTCCTTTTTTACCTTAGAAGGTATTTTTTCCCTAAGATAATTTTTTTTTCTCCAACATTTTCTTTTAATACTCTCATTGCTTTTTTGACCCCCAGTTCTTTAACTAACTCAGAATTTCTTTAATGTTAAGAATTTGTTTATTTTCAGATTTATAACCAAATGTTTCCCCAAAACAGTATATGGAATGGAGATGTTTTCTTCACCAATTTGAAATGCTGTTTCTTGCCACAGACACCTGGATATGGAATAGAGAAAAATGAAGAAGAATCCTGTCTGTTGGCTCTAAATTGGAGATGTTGGTATAAACTTAGGATTGTGTGTGTGTGTTTCCAAGCTCTGTCTGTGGAAAGGGTCTAAAACCAATGACATTCGAGAGCATATAACATATGTAGTGCTTAGTTCTTGGTGTCTAAACATTATTGTCCATTAAAAACTAACTAAAGTTCCTTGTAGAAATGGCCGATTCCAGAGCCCAGAGCAGGACAAATCCAAGTTAAGCATGAAACATATGACATATGTTATTCCAATAAGCAGGAAATGATGGTTCGTTGGAATGAGGTCATGTCAAAAGAACACAGAAATCAGTTTGAAAGAAATCCTACCAGCCAAGTGTGAGATAATTTGAATAATGAAAAAAAAAAAAAAAAGGAAAGAAGGAAACAAAAGTAAAGTTATGGATTACAATTAATTTAATTTAAAAAACCTGTGAGTTCATAGCGACGGTCACAAAAAAGCACACTGAAAGGAGAAAAGAGGGAAAAGTATTTCTTTACTGCAGGGGCGGGGAACTTTTTCTCTGTTAAAATTTGTAACATCATTCGCTTGCCATACAAAATTACCAACTTAAAAATTAGCGTGCTATATTTGGTCAAACATTTAATTAACTCAACCCTAATGTGACTACGTCCTGGTGTGGTGCTGTGGGTTAATGCACTGGACTTTATGGTTGGTTTGATCCACAAGGTCGGTGGTTCAAGCTCACCAGCTGCTCCTCAGAAGCCTTATTGCTATGGGTCGGAATCAACTCAATGGCACTTAACAACAATGTGAGGTAACTAGCTATCTCATGGAAGGCCTTGAGGGAAGATCAGAGACCAGGGATCAGATCCCAGGCAGCCACTTGAAAATCTTACAGAGCAAAAGTCCAAATGCCAGTAGCTGATGAGGAAGTGTGTCCAGCACAATTGGCTGGCTATCTTCTGGACTCTATGAACATAGTCTTACACCTGCCCCACACATTTCTCACCTGCTCAGGCCTCACTGACTAAGAATTTGGGTTTTCTTTACTGAAGCTGTTCTGCTCCACCAGGAAGGAAAAAGCATAACGTCTATATGGACGAGAGTCTGGGGGCCTGAAGAGTCAAGCGCGGGTAGCACAGAAGAAGCACTAGAGATGTGGACTACATCTCAGAGAAAGAATGATAAAATGGCCTCCCTTTGTAATTCTGCCTGGGGTTGAGAGGGATGTGACTTTGCGCTCTGCATTACCATGTTTCTAAATGGAGAGTCTTGATTTGAAAGTCTAAGGGGGACCCTGTGGCCTTTCTGAAACCTTGGTTCTGCAGGATAATTCTAGGCCAAGGGCCCACCTCTTGCATCACCTTGCTTTGGGCTCAGTGAAGACGTCTTGCTACTGGGTCTTTGGAATGTACATAGTTCAGCAGATAAGCTAGAGAACATTTTGAGTTCTTTCTAAATGAGCTCTAGAGCTCTGCTGTCACTAAATTGAAAAAGTCTTTTTTCACAAGAAGGAAAGAAAAAAATTGAGAAGGAAAAATGTTTGCAGCTGGAGCCTGAATTAGCAGTTTTGTCTGCAAAGACCGGAAAACACCTGTCACCAGCAGACTTTCTATTGAATTTTATATGGCTTTCAAAAATAGGCTAACTCTTAGCTGACTGGCAAGATTTAAGTTATGTTTGGTTTTCTTACAAGATTTTAGCTAAGCTCAAGCAATCATACAATATTTTAGGTATTTTTTAGCAGAGAGAGGAGTATGAAAAGGACTGCCACTATTTCCCAGATCAAATTGTATTCTTGATAACTCAGGAAATTTATGACAGATAAGGGGATGCGGTGGCTCCATAGGATGAGCACTGGACTGCAAAACCACAAGGCCGGCAGTTCCAACCCACCAGCCACTCCACTGAAGAAAGATGAGGCTTTTTCTGCTCCCATAAGATGAAAGAAAAACAAAACAAAACAAAAAACCCTGAGAAACCCTAAACAAGGTCGCTATGAGTCAGAACTGACTCGATGGCACTTAACAACAACAACATTAAGAGATAAAACTGGAATCAGAGTTCAAAACGGAAAGGAACTTCAGACTACAAGGTCTTGCTACTTAGAGATACTACTTAGACTGTAATTCTTTAGAAGTTGTTGGGAATACAGCGATCTTGAGCCCCACCCTAGCCTTACTGAATCAGAATGTGTGGTTTTTTTAGGAATGCTCACTGTTAATTTGAGAAGCAATGTTACAGACCACTGTATCTCAGAGGGTGGTTTTGACCACTCTTTGCAGAATCACTTGGGGAACTGTTGTTGTTTAGTGCTGCAGAGTCAGTTCCGACCCCTAGCGACTCTGTATAGGGTTTCCGAGAAGTGGCTGGTAAACTTGAACCACCAACCTTGTGGTTCAAACTGACTTGCAGTCCAATGCATTAGCCTTCAGCTTTTCCCAGATGTAGATTCAATGGGCCAGGGTACCCTCTGGAGGAATCTCCCAAGCCATAGGCTGGTTTCAGAGATGACAAAATTGGAGTGCACACTTTTTAAAAATTAGCTTGGAAAATCACCAAGATACATTTGACTGCAGCCTCATTAGATAACAACTGCAATCCCTGAGGAATAAGAAAAAAGACATATTTTTTTAAGATATTTTTTCGATTTTTTTTTTTTTTTTTACTTTTATTTTTTCATTTGGAGTACAAAGAAATTTCTTTGAAAACATTGACTGGGCATGGGAAAGGATATCTTGGGGTCCATACACATTTTGGAGCGCAAAAGTAGGTAAGGGGGTTATCTGAGTAGAGAGACTATAACAGCTATCAACAATTAAAAACAAAACTGTAATCCCAGAGGGAAAAGAATAATTGGAATTCAGAACTGGCAATAATATAGTATACAAATATTCCAGTCTCAACAAATCAAATCACAAAGCTTCCTCAGAAACAAGAAAAGATGGCCAACTCAAAAAATATATATGGAGAGAGAAACCGTCCTATGCAATGACTGACATGCTGCGTCCGGCAGTGAACCATGAACTATGAACTGTGCTCCCTGCTCTTTGGATTGGGAGTGTGTGGAATAGACTTTGCTTTTGCTGGTGGATTGTCAAGTCTGTTTGGTTGAACCTTGAAATCATTTGTTGTTGTTGTTGTTGTTGTTGTTGTTAAGCGCCATCAAATAGCTTCTGACTCATAGTGATTCTGTATAGAGTTTCTGAGAAGCAGACGGTGAGTTTGAGCTGCTGACCTTCTGGTTCGAAGTCCAGCACTGATCCTGAAGCATCACACCATCATACTGAGTGAAATAAGTCAGACACAAAAGAGTAAATACTGTATGACCCTTTTTATATGAAATATAAGAATAAGCCAATGTAAAATGAACTAGCCAAACCCACCGCTGTTGAGTTGATTCTGACCCATCTCAACCCTATAGGATAAAGAACAACTGTCTCATGGAGTGTCCAAGGCTGTAAGTAGTTACAGAAAGAGACTGCCACATCTTTCTCCCAAGAACAGACTGATAGATTCAAACCACTGACTTTTGGTCATGAGTGCTTTAAGCACTGCACCACCAGGGCTCCCAGCAAATGTACAGGGGAAACAATTTGTTAGTGGCTACCAGGGCTGGGGACATACACTGACAGAGAACTTCCAGAGGTTCAAGCCAGATTCAGAAGAGGCCATGGAACATTGAATATCATTGCTGATGTCTGATGGATCCTGGCTGAAAGCAGAGACTATCAGAAAGATGTTTACTTGTGCTTTATTGACTGCGTAAAGGCTTTCGATTGTGTGGATCATGACAAGCTATGGACAACATTGTGAAGTATGAGTATTCCTGAACACTTAATTGTGCTCATGAGGAATCTGTACCTGGACCAAGAGGCAGTTGTTCGAACAGAACATGGGAACACTGAATGGTTTAAAATTAAGAAAGGTGTGCGACAAGGTTGTATTCTTTCACCATACTCATTCAACTGTATGCTGAGCAAATTATCCAAGAAACTGGGTTCTATGAAGAAAACCATGGCATCAGGATTGGAGGAAGACTCACTAACAACCTGTGATATGCAGTTGATACAGCCTTGCTTGCTGAAAGTGAAGAGGACTTAAAATATTTACGGATGAAGATCAAAGACCACAGTCTTCGGTATGGATTTCATCTCAATGTAAAGAAAACAAAAATCCTCACCACTGGACCAATAAACAACATTTTTATCAACAGAGAAAAGATTGAAGTTGTCAACGATCATCACTCATTGAAGCAGCAGTCAAGAAATCAAAGGATGTATTGCATTAGGCAAATCTGCTGCACAAGACCTTTATAAAGTGTTGAAGAGCAAACATGTCAGCTTGAGGACTAAGGTGCACCTGACCCAAGCCATGGTATTTTCAATAACCTCATATGCATGTGAAAGCTGGACAGTGAATAAGGAAGATCATAGAAGAATTGATGCTTTTGAGTTATGGTGTTGGAGGAGAATATTGAAAGTGCCATGGGCTACCAAAAGAACCAACAGATCTGTGTTAGAAGAAGTGCGCAACATGGTGGAATAAGCGTAACAAAGCATTTGCCACTTCAACCATGTTTGCATCTACAGTTCAGTGACACTAATTGTACAAATATCCCATTATCATTTCCAAAGGTTTTCATTACCCTTAAGCATTATCTTCCTTCATTTTCCTCTTGTACCTAGCCCTGTTGTTGTTGTCATCAGTACTGACTCATAGAGACCCTATGTACAACAGAATAAAACACTGCCCGATCCTGGGCCAACCTCACTACTGTTGCGATGTTTGAGCCCATCGATGCTGTCACTTTGTCAATCCATCTCGCTGGGGGTCTTCCTCCTTTTCTCTAACCCTCCACCTTACCAAACATGATATCCTTCTACAGTGACTGGTCCCTTCTGACAATATGTCTGAAGTATGAGAGGCGAAGTTTGGCCATACTCTGGCTGTACTTCTTCCAACACAGATCTGTTGGTTCTTTTGGCAGCCCATGGCACATTCAATATTCTCCTCCAACACCATAACTCAAAAGCATCTATTCTTCTATGGTCTTCCTTATTCACTGTGCAGCTTTCGCATGCATATGAGGTTATTGGAAATACTAAAGAAACCTAACTGCTGATAGTCTGCTCCCTAAACCCTTTCCATTGGGGATCATAGTTCTAAGACTGAGAGGTTTCCCAATAATCAAACAATGAGGGAAAAGGAAATAAGAGAAACAAAACTCTGGGTGCTTGTGAGATTTGAAGTGCCACCAGCCCTGTACACACCCAGTCAGGATGGACTTTTAAGGATGTTTCTATCATCCTGTCAATCTCAGTTCCTCTTTCTCAAACACTACAAGGAGTTCAAGGGAAGACAGTCTTATGACATGTGAATGCTAAACTGACCTTTCACTGGGTATATTGTGTGAGTAGAGTCCTGGAGTGGCACTATAGGATAAGCACTGGACTGCAAGGTTGACAGTTCAAGCTCACCAGCTGATTCTTGGAAACCCTATACAGGGTCATTATGAGTTGGAACTGACTCAACAGCAATTAACAACAAAAGCATTGCGTGAGTAGCAGCTGTTAGAGAACTCTTCAGCTTTGGATGTGTCCCTTCCCAGCTGTATGATGTATCCACTTCCCTACTCTATTTAGCTCTTTGTGCAATGATTTGCCTTTGAGTAACTGAAACATGTGTGTGCAGAGACCTGAAGGATGTGGGAAGCTTTTTCTCTCCAGTTTTTCAGTTCTGACCATGTGAGCGGCACCTCTCTGTGTACCCCACTGGGTCTTGTAGATGTGCCGCTGGGTCCATGCAGATGTCCTCCCAGTGCCCCTTAGAATGTTGTTTTCAGCTAACACTGAAAAGAGGATTTGTCCATCAAGACATGGAGCTGGGAGCATAATGCTATTGGACCAAGATAAGGCAGGAGTCCAGAAACAGCTTGAAGCATTGGAATGAATGTGGTAAAGGGAAAAGGGGCACCAATGACAGATGTCATTTACCTCATATGTGACACCACATAACAGAGGGCTTTTCATCCTTTCCCCAGTCAGCTGTGGGGCCTGCATAAAGGTGACCAGAAATTCACTGACCTGGATGCTGAAGCTGGAGGGCACTGGACAGATGAAGGCACTGAGAGTAGAAAGATTATATTATCTAGCTGTGGCTAGAACTGTACCTCTGGACTCCCAGTTCAGTGCTCTTTCTAATACATTTGCCTCAGACATCCAGCCAGAAAAGACCAGCTAGAAGAGCTGAGTTCTAGCCTTGCATATAATACTAAGTTGTATATCTGCATCCAGATGACTGGCAGCATCTTGACTAGGAGAATGAGCTTCGATGTCATATGACAAGGGTTCAAATGTAGACTTGCTATTTGCTTATGGGCCAGAGGGCAAATAGCAAGTTTCTGTGTTTCAGTTCCTACATCAGTCCAAGGGAGAGAACACTAGATACGAATCCAATAAAACTTTAGTGCTGTAAGGATGAAACGAGGTCATGGGAGAACATGTGGTGTTTCTCAAACTTTAATCTGCATGTGGTGTTTCTCAAACTTTAATCTGCATGTGGATTGCTTGGGAATCTGGTTAAAATGCAGATTCTGATTCAGTGGTTCTTGCAGGTTGCTGAAAGTCTGCACTTCTACTAAGTTCCTGTTGTTGTTGTTGTTGT
>NW_006409050.1:600198-603975 GCF_000296735.1 Chrysochloris asiatica | reverse complement strand
TTTTTTTTTTCATGTAAAAACCCTTTTAATCATTGTTCCCAACCAGTAGTGCTCTCAACTTTCCCCAGTGTTCCTAGAACACATAGGCTAATGATTTAGAGCTGCATTGTTAATTTAAACCTAGAATAAGGAGATGAGCTTGGCGGAAAACCAGAGGGCTATGATCTAATCCCTTAAAGGAAAGCTTGAGACAGGTGAACGTTGTTTGAAGGGGCAGAGGGCAGTCCTGTCCCAGGATGTAAGGGAATGTGACTGGGTGGAATGTAGATTGTACCCCTGGATGGGGGAGCCATTACACTCCGAAAAGGCAGGTAACACTAACAGGTGGACTGATCCCCAGTAGGATATAGGAACTCCAACTGTATGGGTGAAAGTAAGACGGTCTTTTACAAGGATTCCACTATCTTCCAGATATGTCAATAAATTGTATGTTGATTCTCACCTGTCTCTGTGATTGGCTGCAGCTGCTGCTGGTGGGACCACAAAGGTGCTAACATTTTGGCCACCGTGGCAAAGGGATACCTTGGACCCTCTTATTAAGTAAAGATGCTTGAAGTTCTTGCTTACCAGTGAACTCCCCGGGCCGTGGGACAGAGGGACCTCAGGGACACACACTCCAAACATCCCTGTGCTTTCGCTTCCTGTTGAATTTACATGTTTTATCCGGTAACCGTGCGCCTGGGAAAGCTGCTGTTTGGCCCCGGGATTGCCTTTTTACTGTTGTATCTGTTTCTGGTCTGCATTTGGTTAAGACTGTGAGGATGGGAGCAGGAGTTTCCATCCTGAAGGAAAAGTCCTGTCTGACTGGCTTGTTTATGGATATACCCCTCTGATTGATAAAAAGTGGTGTGCTATTGTACTACAATGTGGCCTATGTACAATCTAGATTATGGGGAGAAACTATCTTTACGTGGACCCTTAAATTATTATACTATCTTATGGCTTGAATTATTCTGTCAAATATCAGGAAAATGGGATGAGATTCCATACCTGAAAGTATTTATGGTCTTACACTATAAAGTTGCATTAGCTTGATGGCACAGTGAGAAAAAGAACCTGACCTCCTGGCAAAGGCAGACAAAAATCTTGAAAAACCTCATGTCTGCCTTGATAACTGTTGTTATTAAAGTGCGTGGGGGCTTCCAAGAAGCAGCTGGTGAGCTTGAACAACCGACCTTGCAGCTCAAACCAAATTTGCAGTCTAGCGCATTAACCCACAGTGCCACACTAGGGCTCCTTGTGGAGTCAGTGGGGACTCTTAGCGACCCTGCGTAGGATTTCCAAGGCTGTAAATCTTTACAGGAGCAGAAAGCTTCATCTTTCTCTTGCAGAGCAGCTGGTAGTTTCGAACTGCTGACCTGGAGGTTAGCAATACGACTCCTAACCGTTACACAACTTTAATTTGTTGTTGTTAACTACAGTCGAGTCGGTTCCGACCTATAGCGACTCTGTAGAGGGTTTCTGAGGAGTCGCTGGTGAGCTTGAACCGCTGACCTTGCAGTTCAACCTTAATACAGAGCAGGAAAATTGAGACATTCGGATTGCCAGTGCTTCACCGAGCCTCCAGCCCCTGTTACATCAGCAGCACCTAGTGGTGGAAACAGCCGGATCTAAAGACCTAAAGTTGCTGAGGAAGGAAACTTGGAAGTGCTTTCTCCACCCCATACCCGACAATGGACCCATTTTGGTCCTGGGCTACCAGATACAGAGGCAGGGCAATACCTCCTTGCCCATATGGTTGAATCTGGACGGCCAACCGGCTGGATATTGTTGTTGCTGTGGTGAATTATTGTCGAGTTGATTCCAACCCATTGCGACCCTATATAGTGTTTCTGAGGAACCGATAGTGAGTTTGAACCGCTGACCTTGCAGTTCAAACGGCTTTGCAGTCTGGCACATTAACCCCCAGCGCCACACCAGGGCTCCTGCCAGATATTACTGGGCACATTACAAATTAGGCTGTGAACCTCAAGGTGAGCACCGACTCCAAGGCACTTAACAACCACAACAACAATCCTTTCTCAGACCTGTTAAATTGCAAGTTTTCCAATCCTTCCTACCAAGATGACTTGGCCAAAATAACAGATTTAATAACCACTATTTTTGCTACCCATCACCCTAACTGGGCAGATACCTAGGCTCTGCTGACCATGCTCCTGACCAGTAATGAGAGGAGGCTGGTCTTAGCTAAGTCAAGATTTGAAGCAGCATGCATCCCTCGAGAAAACCCAATAGACCCTTTACCTGAGTTAAATTGGAATCCAAATGACGGGGCGTGTTGTGGCTGAGGCACACAAAAGGTGCATCCTCCAAGTGTGAAGAAGGGAGTTCCCAAACAAAAGAGCATCAAGATGGTGCAAGCCGTTCACCGAAGCCAACTGAGGATCCTTCGTAACTCCTCCAGGGAATATGCCAGGTTTACTGTAAGTACACAGTCCTTGAGCCCAGGACTCAGCTAATGTTTGAATGGTTAACATGACTTTTACCTCCAAAGCCTCACCCAGGATTAGGGGAAAAGACAAAAACTCAACAGGGCAATCAGCATGAATCCATGCCAGCTGGATGACAGCGCCTTCACTGTAGTTAGGTAGTTAACAACCGAAAGCACGAGAAGTCTCAGGCTGTTACTGTCTTCTAGAGATTGCTAGAGGTGAGTCTATGGGGCTCTAGGGAGGACCCCCAAAAAAGAAAAAGAACTTTAGTCAAGGATAAATGTGCTTACTGTAGAAAGCCTGGACGCTGGAAAAATGAAGGCCCAAATCTGGAAGGAAAGGCCACCCTCCAGCTTGATAAGTGGCCCAACAAGCCGCCTTGTCTGAAGAAGACTGTGGGTGCCTGGGGCCCAGCATGATTTGGCATCAACCTCTGCCTTTCCCATTGTCCCTCAGGAAGTCCAGGTAAAAGCCACAGTGTGGGGAAGGACTGGACAGTCCTAATATTACCCTGAGAATTGTGAGGAGGTTCACTAATGCCAAGGATATCAATCTTTAGGTGTTCCGTTTCATTTTTGATAACTTCCATTTCTTCCAGATTCATAATTTGTAATTCCGTGTTCCGGTATTGAATGGATGATTGGATCTGTTTCCTCTTCATTTTGAGTTGTAGGCCATCAGCTAATGAAGGTGCCTAAACATTACTCCATTCACATCAGTTTGGTCATGTCCACTTTGAGGAGGCAGCTCTTTCTCACTTGAATTTTGAGTGCCTTCCAACCTGAGTTGCTCATCTTCCAGCACTATACCTAACAATGTTCTTCTGCTACCCATAATGTTTCATTATAGCTGATGATGCGCCCCTGCTATTTATAAGGCTTTTAGTGGCTAAATGTTCTCCTTCTTTCTAGTCTGTCTTAGTGTGACAGATTTGCTAAAATCTGTCCACCAAGGGTGACCCTGCTGGTAATTAAAATACTGGTGGCATAGCTTTCCGTATCATGGCAACGTGCAAGCCACCACAGTCCAAACAACCGACAGATGAGTGGTGGGATGTTTACCTGGGTTTATTGACTTCTTAAAGGCATTTGCCGATCTGGATAATAACAAACTCTGTGGATGATAATAAACATTGGAAAGAATGGGAATCCCACAATACTTAATCGTGCTCAAGCAGAAGCTGCACACAGACCAAGAGGCAGTGGTTTGAACAGAACGAGGGAACTCTGAATGCCTTAACATCAGAAAAGGTTTGCACCAGGGTTGTATTCTTTCACCACACTTATTCAGTCTGTATGCTGAGCAAATAATTTGAGAAACTGGATTATATGAAGAAGTATGTGGT
>NW_006409050.1:586020-594348 GCF_000296735.1 Chrysochloris asiatica | reverse complement strand
ACTTCTGAAGGTGTGTTTCCATTTCTCTTGCCTGTCCCCAAAGGATTCTGTGCTCTTTGATTTTATACCACATCATAGTGGCAGTTTGGGCATCCTTGGGGGAATCAAACTATGCTCCTTTGAAATGTTCTTTGAGTTTGTGGAACAAAAAGAAGTCTGAATGGGCAAGGTCAGGGCAGTAGGTCAACAAAACGCTGCCCTCAAAGAGCGAGCAGGTCCATTGTTGTGATGGAAAAATAGTAATTGGCTCATCTTTCCTGACCTCTTTCTCACCAGTGTCATTTTCCATTTGCTTACAACTTCTTCATAATAAGCCTCTATCATTGCCTGTTTTCTTTCAAGAAAATGTATAAAATTATCCCTTTGGAATTCCAAAAAAGAGCCACCATAGCCTTTTGAGCAGAGCTCTCTGCCTGGAATTTAACTGGCCCAACAGATCCCTTCAGAAGCCACTGTTTTGATCAGACCTGGTTTTTTTAAGTCACTGTAATGAGAGTAAGACATGTGTATTATGGAGAGAACTTGTCTGTGGCCATTCACTGTGCTCACAGGCATGAATAAACAACTGCTTTTGTATAAACTCGAATCCTAGTAGCAATATTTTTTAACTTACCCTTGTAGATCAACTGTTGGCCCAACAAACGAGCAAAAAAAAGTCCAGGAAAAATTCAAACCTCACTCCTCCATGATCCCTCATTAACCTTCCAGTTGTGCCCGGTCTTTAATCCTTCCACCCTAACGTCACGCTGACTGGGTCTCGCTCATTTTCTGGTCTCCATCCGACTGCATTGTCTTGACTGTACGAAATACAGTTCTTTTTAAGAGAAGAAACTGTATTATCTTTGATTTTCAACATTGTTGTGAGTACTGGAATGATCTAATTTCTTTCTCTCAATAATGTAGATACTATTTTTTGAGATTAAAAACAGTAAAGTTTAGAGAGGTTAGCTGTAATTAAAGTGTAGAGAAGTTAGCTTCCCCAAAGTCAGAGAGTGGCCTGGGCCTCTGTGACCATCTGGCCACACGCTGGAATCTACTAGATACACATTACCCATCTGATCCTTGGTTCTTGATACATAAGCATGTTCCCTGTCTTCTAATGTAGAATCTCTACAGTTCTGGCTCTGTTAAAGCTCAGTCCATACCACACCCACTTGGAAGTCTGGGAAATTTTCAGCTGCCTACATACCACTCCTGGGACATGGCTTCTTAGACATTTGTCACTTAGCTATGCCACAGTCATTCTTGGGATGATTTCCACTTGGTCAGGATGTGATATCCTTTGTATATATTACTGAAATTGATTAGCTAAGAATTTTTAAAGAATATTTGTATTAATCTTAATGTGACACACTAGTCTGTAGTTCTCTCCTAATTAAAAAAAAAATCTTTTTGATGGAGCTTCATGTCTTTTAAGGAATTTGTCTATTTAATATATCAAATTTGTTGGCATAGGCTTTTAATAATATTCCCTTGTTAACTTTTTTTGTTTTTAATGCTTTATTGTGAATTATGTGATAGTTTACATGGGAGGACATCAGCTTCACATTGATCCAGTCATATATCGTTTCCTTGCCATTGTCACAATCCTCTCCATGCATTATCGATCAACCAAAAGGTACACCCCGCAAGCTTGCCCACCTGTCGTCTGCACCCCGCCCCTCTCCCTCTCTGGGTCCAAAGTCTCCAGCCGCTCCATCTCCCCACGTCATCATCTCTGCCTCCATCCCTGGCATCACTGCTTCTCTGGGTAGGGTTCCATTCTCCATTCTTCTCCTTTGATGGTCCCAGGGACCTCTGCTCCTAGACCGCAAGGTTAATCACTCCTCTCCCTTTGCCCCAAAATATCCATCTTTATGTTTCCAGCCCTTACAATCAGTCCTGATAACAATTATTCACTATTGTATCGCAAGAGACCTAGCTGTGTGTCAAGTTCATCAAATTGTGTCCGATTATTCTTTTCCCCCCTCTTCTTTCTTCCTCTGTTTGAGTTCTGATTATCCAGCCATTGAAGCCAGGTCAAGTGGGTTCCTTTATTATCTTTTGATTTTAGTAGAATGTGCTGTAATGTCCCTTCTCACATTTCTGCTATTGAAAAATCATATCTTTGCTCTTTTTATTCTGAAAATCTGGCTTGAGCTTTATCAATTTTATTGAGCTATTCAGAGTGCCAGGTTTTTATTTAGTTGATTTTAATCTATTGTTCTGCTGGTTTTAAATGTCCTTGATTTCCGCTCTGATTATTTCATATTTCCTGTTTACTTTAGGTTTAGTTAAGGATCTGTGGTGGATTAGACATTGCCCTGCTAACCAAAAGGTGGGCGGTTCAAACCCACTAGCTGCTCTGGGTGAGAAAGATGAGGATATCTGCTCCCATAAAGACTTAGAGCCTCAGAAACTATATATAAGGTCACTGTGAGTCAGAACTGATGGTAGTGGCTGTAGGCTTGGTTTAATTTAGTTTGCTCTTCTTAGTCTAGTTTCTTAAGGTGAAAAGTTAGGTCATTGATTTATTTCTTTATTTTTGTGAGTTTTATGTTACCAGTTCCCTCTGAGTACTATTATAATTGCTGATGTTGTTGTTGCTAAGTGTCATTGAGTTACTTACAACTCATAGCGACCCAGTATAGGGTTTCTGAAGAGCAGCTGGTGGGTTTGAACCGCTGCGATTATAGTTATATCCCATGAATTATGGCATTTTGCATTTTCATTTTTATTTAGCTCAAAATACATTCTAGTTCCATTTTGCTTTTTTCTTTAACTCATATAATATTTCACAGTTTTGTTACTTTGTTTCCAAATATTTATGATTTTTTCAGATCTTTTTCTGCCAAGAATCTAATTTCATTCTATTATGGTTAAAGAAAATACTTTGTATGACTTAAATGCTCTCAAATTTATTGAGGCTTGTTCCAAACTCCACAGTGTGGTATGGCTTGGTATTATGCATTGAATTGTGTCCCCCTCACGACCCCCATGCCTTAAAAACATTGTGTTGGAATCTCATTTTGTAGATGTAATCTTATTTAGGAATAGAGTCTCTTCTTTGTTATATTAATGTGGCCATGCCAGTGTAGGGTGAGTCTTAAACCCACTCACTTTTGAGCTATAAAAACAGCAGTTTAGATGCAGAGACACACACACAAATGGAGGGAAGAAGCTGTCACATGAAGATCTCCAAGGAATGCTGAGAAGCAGCTTGAGAAGCTCAGACAAGGATTTTCCCAAAGTGAACAAAGAGAGCCTTCCCCTAGAGCGCATGAATTATGGTGTTGGTGAAGGGTACTAAATACACCATTGCTATCTGATGGCGCTGTGGGTTAATGTGCCAGACTGCAAAGCTGTTGAACTGCAAGGTCGGCGGTTCTAGCTCACCAGTTTCTCCTTGGCAAGCCTATACAGGGTCGCTATGGATCTGAACCGAATCGACGGCACTTAATGACAACAACATCTGGTGATTGGGGTCCTGATACAGTGCTGTGGGCTAATGCGCTGTACTGTAAAGTTGGCTTGAACCGCAAGATCAGCAGTTCAAGCTCACCAGCTGCTCCTCAGAAGCCCTGTCCAGGGTCGCTATGAGTCAGAACCGATATGACAGATGAACACCAACAACCAGAAGAACAAACAGATCTGTTTTGGTAGAAGTACAGACAGAATAGTCCTTAGAAACATAGATGGGGCAACTTCCTCTTATGTACCTTGGGCATGTTATTAGGAGGGACTGGTTTTTAGAGAAGGACAGCATGCTTAGTAAAGCAGAAGGTCATCAAACAAGAGGAAAATCCTCAACAAGATGGATTGACATAGTAGCTCAAACACAGCAACAATCTGAGGATGGTGCAGAACTATGAAATGTTTCATTTTGCTACACATAGGATCGCTACAAGTTGCAACCAACATAACAGCACCACCACCAAGAAGCTTCCTAAGCTGTGAGAAAATACATTTCAGCTCATAGATCCACTTGTGAAACTTCTGTTTTAGCAGCACCAGCAAACTCTGACACTTGGTAAATGTTCATTGGAAGCATATGTGTAATCTGCAGGTGTTTGATAGCGTGTTCTATAAAAGGCAGCTCAAGTTACTTGGTAGTAGTGTTGTTCAAGTCAAGTCTTCACTGATTTTCTGTGTACAAGCGATGTTTTCAAAACTTGAATTCTCTGCCTGCCGCAGATGTGAGACTGAGAAGACTCCAAGACAGGCCTTTTTTTGGAAGAGAAAAGGCATAGATTTATTTGCAAATTAGAAAGTGCAAGGAGACGCCAGACTGCAAAGCTGTTTGAACTGCAAAGTTGGTGGTTCAAGCTCACCAGTTGCTCCTTGGAAACCCTATACAGGGTCGCTAGGGGTTGGAACCAACTCGATGGCCGTTAATAACAACAACAACTTGAGTACACTGGAGTCCTGGTGTGTGTGACACTCTAGGATAAAGCACTGGACTGCAAGGTTGGTGTGTACCACAAGTTGGTGGTTCAAACTCACCAGCTGCCCCTTGGAAACCCTATACAGGATTGCTATGAGTCAGAACGAACTCAACAGCACTTAACATGAGTACACTACCTAATATCTCAAAAGCCATGAAGTTTCCCGCACTAGATCTAACCAACCCTAACTGCCATTGAGTTGGTTCTGACTCACAGTGACCGTCTATATAGTTTCAGAGGCTGCAAAGCTTTTCTTTCTCAAATGACCAAAGCCATACATACCTTATTCTTTAATGGGATTTGATTTTTAGAAATTTCAAGTAATTTTTGAGGTAGGTACAGGGAATCAAATTCTAAACATATTTGCACAGGCTTGAGGCCTATTTCTCATTAATTTCATATTCTTTATAAAGTGAATTGAATTGACCATTTTTCATTACATTAAAAGCAGTCTCAACCTCACTAAATCAGGGAGCTAGCTTCCTAATCAACTCCCTGTGAGTACTGCTGTCTGAGGCCTGTGTGGCCATTGTAATGAATTTTCAGGCCCAGTTGAGTAGAGATGGCTGTGGGGATATAGCTGGTGTTGGATTTGGTAGCAGACATAGAAGGCTGGAGGAATGGCTAACGTCAGTCCCATAGAAATCAGATTTGGACTGGTGCTGAGTTAGATCCTCCCATCTTGGTTAAGTAAGACGAGGTCAGATGCTGCCCCATACCTCTTTTTTTTTTTTTCTTCTTTTTCCCAGCAATATAATGATTTTATTGATTGTGTTAATTTAAGCCAATTGTAAATCCTCTTACTTAACTTTTAAGGCTATTTTTTGGTTTTCAATTCATTCATTGTAAACTTATACAGTTTCTCTCTCACCATATATTTACTATATAACAGTTTCTCTCTCATCATATATTTACTATATATTTTTCTATATAGTAAATGCCCAGATTTTGAATGTCCAAATTGTCCTCGTACTTGTCTTTTAATGTTAATGTAAATTTGTCTCACCTTGAAAACAATTGAACCAACCCAGTTTACAATAATTTCCTCATATCCATAACCTTCAATTGCTATTTATGTAGCTTTTAAATAATTGAAAAACTTCCAAGTCTTTTCTTGCATGAAATCAAACCAGACCCACTGTTGAGCTGATTCTGGTTTATAGTGACACTATACAGGGTTTCTGAGACTGTAAATCTTTATGAAGTGGACAGCTCTATCTTTCTCCTGCAGAGCTGCTGACTTTTAGTTAGCAGTTCAGTGTTCTATGGTACCAACAGGGCTATTTAGGTACTAAAGGAAGGAGTCTTGGTGTGGCGCTGTGGGTTAATGCGACAGACTGCAAAGCCATTTGAACTGCAAGGTCGGCGGTTCATGCTTACCAGCTGCTCCTCGGAAACCCTATACAGGGTCGCTATGGGTCGGAATTGACTCCACGGCACTTAACAACAAGGTTAAATAGGAACCTTATGCACCTGTTCTGACTTACTTACAAATGTGACTTAAAAACACACTTAGGAATGGATCTCATTTGTAACCTGGGGACTACCTGTAATCAATCAAGAGTATGCGATGGGGGAGTGGGCTCTCCAAAAATGATTACTCAAAATATCACATTTTTCCAGACTGAAGACCAAATGCTTTCAGCCTATCCACAACATAATTTTCTCCTTGATAACTTTATAGATGCTTTTTCTGGAAACTCAATAATATTTTTTTTCTTGAGGTAGAAAAGCCAGCATTAAGGGGGGTGGGGGAGGGAAATCCAGCTATTTACAACCATGTTTGATACAAGGGTTGACTCTGTGCTTTCAGTTTTTTTAAGTCTATGGATATTTGGAGCCAATGAGGTACCATGGTGTAGGAGGTTAAATGGTGGCTCTAAATATATGTTCATGTCCTAATTCACAGAACCTGTGACTATTACCATGTAGAGTAAAAGCTGTGATTCCAGAAAGAACACGAGAGGAGGAATTTATCCTGGATTGCCGTGATGTGCCCTAAGTGCATCATCATACATAACCTTAGAGACAAGTAGAGTTTTCAGACAGGAAGAAGCATATATAGAGGAAACAGAGATGGGAGGGATGTAGCCACAAGCCAAGAAACACTACGAATTGCCCTCCAGCTGCCACCAGACCCTGGCAAAAAGCAATGAAACAGATTCTCTAGTCTTTTAGAGAGAGACTGGTCCTTCTGACATCTTGATTCTGGGCTCAGGGAAACTGACTTCAGTGTTCCCAAAAGAAGGCAGTAACTTTATTATTTTAAGCTACCAAAGAAACACACGCAGGTAGAAACAAATTCTTCAGTAAGGTCTAATGTTTTACAAATATTCCTATATATTAAGCCCTTTTTGTTTTTTAATTAATGGTGTCATAGTATAATCACTCGACCTCAAGGTCAGTTTGAACTGCAAGGTTGGTTTGAAACACAAAGTCAGCAGTTCAAGTCCACCAGCCGTTCCTCAGAAACCTATTAATACATGGTTGCTATGAGTTAGAACCAACCTGATGGCACTTAGTAATAACAGTGTAGGGCAGCTCATTCTCTAAGCCCCTCTCTTACAAAATATACTATTTACATTTGCCTAGACTGTGAACTACAAGGTCAGCAGTTCAAACCCACCAGCTGCTTCTTGGAAACCCTATAATCCAGGGTTGCTAGGAGTCGGAATCAACTCGACGGCACTTAACAACATATGAGTCCTGGTGTGGTGCACTGGACTGCTAGCCACGAGGTTGGCAGTTCAAACCCACCAGCTGCTCCTTGAAAAAGCTTTAGTCACTATGAGTTGGAACTGACACAGTGGCATTGTGGAAGTTACTGTTTTGAATTTTGTAGCTGTCTGTTCAGAATACTTTTGTGAGAAAATTCTTCAATTATCATTGGTTTCTCTAAACAATATGTTTTATAATTTTCAAGACTGGATAAATGTTTTTATTTAAAAATCCAAAGTATTTTGATTCTATTAAATAACTTAGTTATTATTTTAACATCATGTTTATTTCATTTTTCCTAACTTATCATTCAATGCATGCTCTACTAGAATGTAAGCTACATGAAGGCAGTGACTCTAAATATTGCTGTGTTACCAACATCTTACAGTGCCTGGTATGATTAGTAAATATTTGTTGAAGCAATGTGCTTATTCATCTGCCAAGTAAAAGACTGACAGTTTGAACCTAAAGACTGCTCCATGGAAGAAAAACGAGGCAGTCTGCTTATATGAAGATTTGCAGTCTAGGAAACCATATGGGCATTGTGTTCTGTGCTATGTTGTTAAGTGCTGTGGAGTGGCTACTGACTCATAGCGACCCTGTACGGGGTGTCTGAGGAGGAGCTGGTGAGTCTGACCCATCAACCTTGTGGTTCATACCTGTGCATTGACCCCCAGGCGCCACACCAGGGCTCTGGTCCTACAGGGTTGCTATAAGTCTGAATGCACTGGATGGCAGTGCATTTGGGTTTGGGGGAACATACTATGTATGTTAATATAGCATATTATATATAATAGTCATGGAAAAATCCTAAGTTTGGAATTCAAAATTCATTACCTAGTCTTTTGGAGAAAATGAACTTAACATGGGTAAAACGCCATACAGTTTGGGGTTCTGGGGGTCTTGTTTGTGAGATAAAACCATAGCATAGTAACAGAATGAACTGCACTCAATTCTTTAGGAAAGGGGCACTGGTGTCATAGTGGTTACAAATTGGGCTGCTAACCTCAAGGTTTAGCAGTTCAAAACTACCAGCCACTCCGCGGGAGAAAGATGAGGCTTTCTGCTCCTGTAATGATGTACCGCCTTGGGAACTCTATGCAGGGTCGCTATGAGTTGTAATTGACTCGGTGGCACAGAACTACCACCAATTCTTTAGGAATATGAACAAGTTACTAAAGAATAT
>NW_006409050.1:518520-581020 GCF_000296735.1 Chrysochloris asiatica | reverse complement strand
CGTATGAATAGAACTTGTTCATAATCCATGGACTGTCTGTATATAACATCACATAATGCCCTATTTAACACAGCACACAATGACTTTACATGGGGTTGAGTAAGACAGAAGATTAGCGTTTCAGTAATTGTGACTTTTGAACTTCTATGGATCTCAGTTTCCTTCATCTTTAAAAGAAATGATTTCTAAAATTCCATCCACTGCTAGTGCTCCAATTATATAATTCTATAAAAATGAAAATTACGACAGTCTATATCAAAGTCAGTATTATAACTGACCAAGTAGCTTTTATTGGGTCCAGGAGACTAGTAAGAATGGATTAGTACTGAGCAGACAATGATGACTGCTTAAATTCAGAAGCCAGCAGAAGTGCACAAGTTTGGAAAACAGGCTACAATCTGTTGCTACACACCCTGCTCTTCTCTCTGGATCACTTCTGGCTTCAGAAACCTATAAACTAATCGACAAACAGAGAATGATTTGCGATGCCTTGAGAATTATTTCAGCTATTGATAGTTAACATTATTTGTTTATCTTCTAATGAAACAGAAAACTTCTTGTCTTTCCTTTTTATTTTTCCCATAACCCTACTGCTGTTGAGTTGATTCTGACTCATACTCACCCCATGCTCTAGAGTCCTGAGGTTATAAATTGTTACAGAAGCAGACTGCCTTATCTTTCTTAAGAGCGGCTAGTAGGTTTGAATTGCTGACCTTTATGTTAGCAACCGAACAGGAGACCCACAGTACCACCAGGGCTCCTTTCTCACATTGGTGTTGTTGTTAGGTGCCATTGAGTAGGTACCGACTCATAGCGACTTTATGCACAGCAGAACGAAACACTGCCCGATCCTGGGCCAACCTTACAATTGCTGCCATGCTTGAGCCCATTGATGCTGCCACTTTTTGCCATTTCATCTTGCTGGAGGTCTTCCTCTTTTTCTCTGACCTTCTACCCTACCAAACATGATATCCTTCTCCAACAACTGGTACCTCCTGACAATATGTCCGAAGTATGAGAGACGAAGTTTAGCCATCTTGGCCTCCAAGGAGCACTCTGGCTGCACTTCTTCCAACACAGAAGTTGGTTCTTTGGGCAGTCCAAGGCACTTTTAATATTCTCCTCCAACACCATAACTCAAAGGCATCAAAATTCTTGTACGGTCTTCCTTATTCACTGTCCAGCTTTCACATGCATATGAGGTTACAGAAAATACCATGGCTTGGGTCAGGCGCACCTTAGTTCTCAAGCTGACATCTTCACTCTTCAACACTTTAAAAAGGTCTTGTGCAGCAAGATACGTCGTTTGATCTCTTGACTGCTGCTTCCGTGAGTATTGATAGTTGATCCAAGAATGAAGTCCTTGACAACTTCAATCTTTTCTTTGTTGATAAAGAATGTTGTTTATCTGTCCAGTGGCGAGGATTTTTGTTTTCTTTACATTGAGATGCAATCCATACCTTTCTCACATAGTACCTTGTAAACAGCAGGATTTTAATGATCATTAATCTTTAAAATAATAGAACCTGAACTTTCTACACTGTCTACTGAGACCCAAGAAAACAAGTTAGCACAGAAAATATGGCTTGATTAGAAGTTGAACTGCCATGAGTACTCTGAGTCTTTTTCATATTTACATTATGAAGAATACTGTAGCATACTAGGCATGGTTCTCCCAATTCTAACTCTCCACACTGGAAGCTTTAGAAAAAAATCATAAACAATTCACAAGAGAATTCCTAGTTTACAGATTAAATATCCATAGGTGGAAAAAAAAAAATAGCATTATAAGCTATTATTAAGAAAGGGATATCCAAAACCCATACAATAAATATTTTACTATATTATTTGGTTCAAATTCTCAACTAATGTTGAACGGTGACATTCATCTGCCTAATTCTTGAATAAATAAGGAATCAATTCTCATCTATACTTCTTTAAATGGATAAAAGGAAAAAAAAGAAGTAGGTAAGAGCAATGTCAGAAAATCTGAGTTAGAGCTCATCATTTTCAAACATTTTACTCTGAAATAACTACTCACCTTGGACCTGAATCTACAGAGGATGAAGATGGAACCTTGGATACTTGACAGTTTGCTGCAGCAGCCAGCTTTAAGGCAGATGATGGAACAGCACTTAAAGTCCTAGGTATATGTCGTGCATTGAGGGGGGCAATAGAGTTTACAGTGGCAACTGATGAAGGTACAGTTAATCGAATGTTGTTCCCAAACAGAACCTGAGTTGTTGCAGAATTGGCAGCAGTTACTTGGTGACTCAGTGCACTGTGAGAACTTGAAGTCTGTGGTACATTTGAAGGCTGTAGCAACGTTGAACCTGCTGTTGATGGACTTGTATGTACAAGTGCTGTTGGTGTAGTACTACTGAGGTGTAAGCCCTTGTATACTCCTAGAAAGAAACAAAGTAGAATCTAAGTGATGTGCAACTTTGCTGTTTATGTTAGAGATACACTAAAAATACAATCAAAACCATTTAAGTTCTGTCCTGACCTGAGGCTGGAAGGACGCCATTCACCCCAATTCCAAGCACCACATCATCCTTCATCTTGAATCCCATCAGTTGCTCTGATGTCACCAAAGCAGAAGCAGCAAATTGAGCACTAGCAGAATCCAAAGTCTTGGAAACAAAACCCTACAAAGAAAATGCCAAACAAATCTAATTAGTGTCACTTAGTCTCAAGTAAATATGAAAGCTACACAGGTATGCCAAAATCAATATAAAGTTGCAAATCACGAAAATCTCTTCAACTTTTCTGATAGCCATATTATTTAAGGAATACTAATTGGCTTTGTATTGCAAAGATGATAAATTCTGCTCTTTACATATGAGAATATGTAGTATTTACAAGTAAATTACCAAAATCTACTAAGTGGAAACTGCAAACTTCCAACACAAAGTGTTGGATGAAAATCATGTTGGTAAAAACATTTCAGTGCTTTGCAGATACATAAATAAATGAATACATAAATTGCCTTAACCTTACACACACACACACATAATAAAAGGCATCAAAAAAGCAGTATCATAACAACCTACAAATTGAGAAGCCTAAATTTTTTTAAACCAAATTTTGCTGTAAAAGTCAACTCTCAGCCTGTTAGCCTTAAATATGTTGAAATGACAAACATTTACCAGGCTTTAGGTCTAAAAGTGATTAAAAAAAAGGTTATTTTAGTGTGTAATTAAAAAAAAAAAAAAGTTTTTTAATACCCCAAAACCATGAACTGGGTAGAGTTATAAAGGACTATATTAATAAACTATAGAGATCAAATGGGGTGTCCATTGCATTTAACTCTATTTTTAAGTTTTACTTTTTAAAAGAAGGAGCAGCCAACAGCTTCCATACTCACCTGTAGTGTTCTTTCTAAACCCTGTATAGAGTGGCTATGATGTAGACTCAGGCGAAAGCCACTTTTCTGCTGGTTAGATGCAAGGTTCTATGACAACAGTTGATAATTAGAGATGAACTCTGGTGGGAAACAATGAGGGATAATCATAAGACAGACAAATCCCTCACCTGTGAAGTGTTGGTGGAGGAATTAGTATTTGCTTGCTGTTGATGAATTTGTGCAAGCTGCTGTTTCTGCATTAGTGCCAGTTGCTGTTGATGTTGCTGGTATTGTTCGGCTGTAAATGCTGAACATAAAATGAGGAAATACTTTATAAAAACACATAGCGATCATATACATTTAAAAAAACAAACATTTTAGCATGAAAAAATATTTGTTCAAACTCAAGCATTTGACAGTGGTTTCATGATCCTGCTAAAGATCATTCCCAAATGAAAATGTCAGCATTTTTGCTAGCACATTTTATGAGTGGCTGAAACTTACAAGAAAAAGAAAGCAAAGAGAACTGCTCACTTCCCAAGTTTCAACACCATTATTTCTGTCAAGCTGTGACACTTGTGCAAGACAGCGTGGAAAGGAAATGCAGCTTTTTTAATCCACGGATCTGGAATTCAACTTCAGACTGAGCTTGCGAGTAAACTTGGTAACTGCCATTTGATTTTTATTTTACCCATATAATTGTTGCAATACAGTCAGATGATTTCTAATAGGTCTGTGTACAAATGATAGCTGTTCTACATTATTTTTTAAATTGCAGTTACTACCAAAAATGACTTAATATGAAAATTTGTTGGTTTAGAATATTTATATATATACATGTGTATATATATTTATATATATTATGTATTTAAAGAACTCATCCTTTAACAGGAAGAAAAGAGGCTCCAAATGTTAAGGTTAATGAATTAATTTTCCCCACCCAATTAACCCACCTGGAAAAAATCCAGTCAATAAGAACGGAGTTGTTTATGTTGGTTTACTGTACAGAATGATGTCTGAGGAAAGACACTGTGTTATGCTACTTATGTTTGTCTATGGAGAGCTCAGGTCTAAAAAAAACAAACAAAAAAATGTTCATTTATTACCCTTCAAAAAGGGTGTGCAGTTTTTAAAAAGGAAACCTTTTTTCTTTTTTGCCAATTAAAAAAAAGGGGGTGGGGGCACACACAATCATAGACATCTGTTTTAAAGGCTTCTTTAAGAAGCCTGTAATGTTCGGGTAAGATTTATTATAAAACAAAAACAAGTATTCATGCATCTCTGGATTCCAGGGTATCTATAAAACATGCAAATTGCCTCAATCTAAAGTTTAACGTTTTCAAAATACTCTCATCTAATTTATTATTACTATTTCTGTTTAACTGCATTTTGATAATTGCTGTTATCACTTCATCAAGTTTTATACTTTTCACTCATGATTCAGGAGGAATTTCTATGTCCCCCAGGATATTGTTTCTGATTAGTCCAACTAGAAAATTTTTAGGTTGTCTTGGTGTGGCACAGTAGGGTAACTACTGGACTGCTAACTGCAGTCACCGGTTCAAACATACCAGCCGCTCTTTGGAAACCCTATACAAGATAACTATGAGTCACTACAGCACTTAATATGCCAGGACAGTGCTCCTGCCTATTTCTGACAGAAAAGATTTAGATAGAAATTCTACCAAATAATATAGTGAATCAGAAAACTATTAAATAATATTGAATTAAATCTTATAAATTATCAGTTTCTACATAGGCTCTTATGTTTGAGCTGAACTAAATTCTTACACAAGGGAAAAAGGGCAAAAAGCATTCCTCACTGGAAACACTGATTTTTTTTTTTTCTTTCAATGTTACAATTCTGTTCAGTTGTTACCTGTCTGTTGATGACTTTCTTTTCCCACTATGTTTATAGTTCTCAAATCTGAATTCTACAGGAAAGACTGCCATGAATAATACACTGATCACTAAATATTACCCTAAATGTAAATGTAACTTTTCTGCTCTTATGAGTATTTTCATATATCAAGGACAAGTTCTGTCAAAACTTCAAGACACTCTACAAAAACTAATGCTACCCTGCAAGATGTTCATGATTAAAGCAAGTCATATTTAAAAAAAAAAAAAATTCATAAAACAATTGCTTAAGTGTAAGAATTCTTAATTTATTATATGACTTCAAGATGATTAGGTATTTTTGAGTTTTTCACACTTAAATACCTTAAGTTTAAGTTGCCCGACTCTTGAATTGACTAATTGTTAAGTGACATCGAGTCGATTCTGACCCACTAGCGACCCTTTATAGGGTTTCCAAGGAGCAGCTAGTGAGCTTGAACCACCGACCTTGCAGTTCAAACGACTTTGCAGTCTGACACATTAACCCACAGCGCCACACCAGGACTTCTATATCCTCAGTTCATTATTATTTTTTAATAGAGACTAGAAAAACAATAATTCAACATTCAATGAAGATGTACATGAGGGTCAATCAAAAAGTATTGCTATATAATCAGAGGAAACTTTATTAAACAAAAATATAAAAATTTCAAGGTATTGTTTCTAGACATATCCTCCATCTTTTGAAAGTGATGTTTCCAATTCTCTAACCCTTCTTCTGGTGTCCTGGTGTGGCACGGTGGGTCTGCTCCAAAAAATTCTGACTGTTCCATTTATGTCAAAATGGCAGTTCTGACATCCTCAAAAGACTCAAAACTGTTTTTCTTCTCAATGTTCTTTTGAGTTTGGGGAATAAAAAGAAGTCTGAAGGTACAAGATCAGAGCTATAGAGTAAGTGGAAGGGGTATGGGTTTCCAATGACATCGTAAGACAGTCTTTGCTACCTTCAAAGAATGAGCACATGCATTGCTGTGATGGGAAAAAAATTCCTTGGTATAACTTTCCTGACCTTTTTTTCTCAGCAATTTACTTAAAACTTTGTAATAAGATCTGCCCGCCCCCACCATGTGTCCTTTGAGGAAATCTATCAAGATTACCCCATTAAATCCTCAAAACCAGTCACCATAATCTTTTGAGCAGACTGTCTTGAATTTAACTGGCCTGGCAGATCCCCTCAGGGGCAACTCTTTTGATTGGCCTAAAACAAAAAACTAAACACCCAACTTTTTATTTATCGTAAATTGGAATAAGTTTTACAGAATAGATCATTTTCCACTCACAACAATTTGCAGACATTCTGTTTCATGTCAGTGACTAAAATCCCCACAATATAGCATTGATCCTACTTCATCCTTGTGCCATTCCTCCTTTCCCAACTCTTCTGAGCATCTATCCATGGGCAAATGCTGTCCTTCTGATAGCATGTGGTCAATTATTCTAAGGTATGTGTATCTCTTCCCCTTACAGAGCTATCCACTGTTTGACTGAAAACTGAGTCATGAGGGTGAGTTCAATTCCAGACTTGAAGGGTAACTAGGGCCATAGTCTCATGGGTTCCACCAGTCTTTATCCCATCAGTAAAAGCCTGGTCTTGTTTATGATTTTGATTTTGGTTCCACATTTTTTCCCCATTCTATCCAAGATCTTCTAGTGTGGTCCCTTTTCAGACCAGTTGATAGTGAGTGGTAGCTAGGCAGCATCTAATGTTCCTGGTCGCAGAGTCGTGGAGATGGAGGTTCTCGTAGTCCATGAGATTAACTGTTTCTATGACCCTTTAATTTGTCCACTTCTCTTTCCTCCAGATAGGGAGAGAGCAATAGTTGTACTTCAGACAGCTGGTCACAAGCACTCATCAAAGCATGATATAGAACATTGTCTTTATTGTCTATGTTAAGCCAATTGACCTTGGTGTTCCCCAAGACCATGGACTGAACCTTTTTTTTTTTTTGGTAGGCACTCCAAGGAGACTCAGACAAGTGTATTACTGAAAGCACTTGTCTACAGCCATCCATGGATCACAGAGTCATGCTTAAATATTCTTTGGAATAAACCCATGCATGTATGAACTGGAACCCTAGCAACAATATTTTTTGACTTACCCTCCTTTTACATATATAAAACTTAATTTACAGAAATATACCTTTAAAGAACTTGTTGTTGTGTGGTGCCATCAAGTCGGAACCGACTCATAGCGACCCCATGCACAGCAGAACGAAACAATGTCCGATCCTGGGCCAACCTCACTACCCCTGCCACACTTGATGCCATCAATGATGCCACCTGGCTGATCCATCTCGTTGGGGGTCTTCCTCTTTTTCTCTGACCCTCCACCTTACCCAGCATGACATCCTTCTCTAGCGACTGTTCTCTCCGGACAATGTGTCCAAAGTACGAGAGACGAAGCTTAGCCATCTTGGCCTCCAAGAAGCACTCTGGTTGTACTTCTTCCAAAACAGATCTATTGGTTCTTTTGGCAGTCCATGGTACTTTCAGTATTCTCCTCCAAGACCACAACTCAAAGGTATCAATTCTTCTATGATCTTCCTTATTCACTGTCCAGCTTTCGCATCCATATTAAAGAACTTAGCTGATATTTATATAATTTAAATTTAGTGAGAAACTGAAACTTTGAAAAGGTTCCAAGTATTTTTGCTGTATTTAAATCAATATCCTTATTTTCTATGAATTTTACTTTTTTACAACTGATAATTTTCTCAACATAAATTCTAAATTTAACCTAGAGATATAGCTATGATGCATAGTCTAGTTAGGAAATTTTCTCTGGACATTTTTGGCAAATGATCCAGAAGAAATGCACAGTGTAACATACACGCTCTAAACGATGATAATAAAAACCACAGGTCTAACTAAGAGCCAAGAAAGAGTGCTTGCTTTTAGTCCTCAACTCTAGCATAACCAGCTAGGTATTTAACTTTTTTTTTTTTTTGGGGTGGGGGAGGGAGTTAGTATAAAAAAATTGAGAGAGATTAAATTAATTAGGTAATCATTAAGGTTCTTTTCAACTATAAAATGCTTAGATTTTATAATTTTGCGGAATACAATTCTAACCCAGTAAAGATGCTGTATATTAATAGTAGGAAAATTTGAACAAAGCAAGCTAATAAATTTAGACAAATACAATCTGAACTGGATGTTTATTATATATACAGAAGACATCTCAGATCAGGATGTCATTAAAAATGCAGGAGTCTAACCAAATGCTTGCATCCTGGTGTGGTGCTGTGGGTTAATGCGCTGGACTACAAAGTTGGTTCAAGCTCACCAGCAACTCCTCGGAAACCCTGTACAGGGTTGCTATGGATTGGAATGTACTTAACAACAACAACCAAATGCTAAACAATGGAAATACAATTACCAAATTTTTCTAAATGTCTATGAATAGACAGATATCAAAGTAGGTGTTTTGATTTTCAGTCTATCTCAAAATACGGTATGACAGTCAAATTGGCAATTCACATAAAGATGGGCAAGGTGGTTATTGTGACACATGACCATGGCACTTCACAGAACTACACATTTTGAGATCAGGAGCTGACCCTTGGTGGTTCCCAGATAATAACATCAAAATTTTGGGTTGAAGTCACAAAAATATTTAGGAGTGGAAGGAAAAGACCATCTCTGGAAAGCACTGATATTTTAAATTTATAAAAGAAACAGATAAAAATTTAAGATTTAATTTTATAGGAACTATTCAAAATTTTAATATATGATACTAAAAAATAAATCTGAAATTTGAAGGGGTTTCAAAGAGCTTGTGGAAAAACTCCATTAACTATTAATTTCTGTTTTACACAAACTCTTGAAGCCCTCTCATATAGAACACATGACAAACAAGACTCTATTTAGGGGAGAACAGTCATGCGAGAGACCTGATTGAAAGCGGAGTATTTTAAAACTAGAGCTAGGGAAGGAAGCATTATAGAACTTCAAATATTTGAAGGGCACTGATGTTCAAGGGGAAGGACATTTTTTTCAGTATGCTTACTGGGGCAAAATAGGAGCCAGTAAGTTTAAATTTAAGGAGGCAACTTTAGGTTCAATATAAAGACAAACTTTCTAACCAAGTTTTGTAACTGAAGAATCACCTGATCTGGAAAGTTGGTGAATTTGCCCTTAATGGAAATTTGACCAGGAAGACAGAGGACCAAGCAATGTTTCTTTCTGCATTCATAAGGTCACCCTGAGTCAGAACCAACTCAAAGGTAACTAACAACAGAAGTGTTTAGGTAGAGGTTAGAGATTATCTTTGTTTGGTAGCTTCTAACTCATTCTTTAGGTAGAAATTTGGATGAAATAACTAAAAATATTATGAGTTCACTTCTTATAATGGGAAACTATGGCACACCAGTACCAGGAATTTCCTCTATAGTTCAGGCTGTTGTACTGTAAAAAAAAAAACACTTCTATAGCTCTGGTAGCGTAGTGGTTACAAATCGGGCTGCGAACCGCAAGGTCTGCAGTTCGAAACTACCAGCTGCTCCGTGGGAGAAAAATGAGGCGATCTGCTCCCGTAAAGATTTACAGCCTCGAAAACCCTGTTCAGGGTCGCTATGGGTCGAAACCGATTCGATGGCACTTAACAACAACATAGCTAGAATACATCAACTGGGATGGGGGGGCGTTGTGTGACAAAAACTCAGAAATCAAGGTTATTTGAAAATTCAGTTTGGGGGACATGAATCACGGATTACCAAAATACATACATTGTAAAACATAAAACCCCAAACCAAAAAACAGCACCACCCCCGCCAAAATCAGGAATGTCTTTGAGCAGGACAAAGGAAGAACATTAACACAGGAAAAAAATAAATTTTAAAGTATGATCTTCTATTTAGTAAGCTTTGTTGTTGTTGTTATGTGCCGTGGAATCAATTCCGACTCATAGCGACCCTGAACAGGGTTTCCGAGGCTGTTAATCTTCACGGGAGCAGAACGCCTCATCTTTCTTCCGCGGAGCAGCTGGTAGTTTCGAACTGCTGACCTTGCGGTTCGTAGCCCAATTCGTAACCACTACGCTACCAGAGCTCCTTATTTAGTAAGCTTTAAGGCTATAGAAAGGAGCTCTGGTAGCGTAGTGGTTACGAATCGGGCGGTGAACCCTAAAGTCAGCAGTTCGAAACTACCAGCTGTCCCGTGGGAGAAAGATAAGGCTTTCTGCTCCCGTGAAGATTTACAGCCTCGGAAACTCTGTACAGGGTCGCTATGAGTTAGAACTGACTCCACAGCACATAAAGGCTATAGAGCAATCCAGAAATCCACTCTGAAAATCAAAGTACATCATAAATTAAATGGTGTCAAAGTATGAGCAGACCTAAACGCATGTGGAAAGCAAGCATTTCACCATGAAACTATTTACAGTCTTTATTTATTCCACTTAGTGTGAATATTCCTGCACATCACTATACAACTGAAGAACTATAAATGGATTTTGCTAGGGGTATTCCAGACTTTACTGAGACAGACTACTGAAAGACAAATCCACTTTCTGTTAAATTTTAAAAAACTGTGAATATTTACGAAATCTAACAAAATATTCAGTGCTCAAATCTAGATTTTCTTTTCCACAGCAAGAATAAAATTTTATGTTTCAAACCAAGTAAACTGCACTACATTGTGTAGCACTGCTAATGAGACAGGATCATGACATTCTACCTAACACAGTTGCTATTCATTTCTTTCAAAAGTAAACCAGATATATCTATAGTATACATATGGGAGTTGAGAAAAATGATCTGTACTGTTGAGGAAGTTTAATTGAGAACTAGAAATTCCAATCTTGGACACGTAACTGTGGTTTCAAAATTACTTTTCTACTGTTTCCAGTGTTCCTTTCTAATGACTAAAATAGATACTAATTCTGAAATCCAGTATTCCTCAAACTCAAAGACATGCAAATTAATACCAAATAATTGATAAAACTAAATTCTTAAAAGTGGTTTTAAGGATAAAATCGGAAAACTTTATGTGGAAACTGCCCAAATACATATAAACTAAAGATGATTAAAAATACATGATTTCTCCTCATATACAAAAACTTAGACCTAGGGTGTCTATGAGTATTGCAAGTCTCCCTCATTTCCTCCCCAGTGTGCTATTCTGCTGCACAGGATCCAGGAGATGAAGCACTCTAACATCTGACTATTCATCCGGTTACTGAAATAGGCAGAATGGCAAAAGACTGGGAAAGCAAGCCAAACTCTGACCAGCAGTTAAGAGACATAAAAGTTGATGTGGTAAAATGAATAGACCCTTCATATTCTCATTTAGAACGTTCTATTTTAAAACGAGATTTAATAGGCCCTTATAGGAGCTCTGGTAGCGTAGTGGTTATGAATCGGGCTGCGAACCCCCAAAGTCAGCAGTTTGAAACAACCAGCCGCTCCGCGGGAGACAGATGAGGCTTTCTGCTCAAGGTAAAGATTTATAGCCTCGGAAACCCTGTACAGGGTCGCTATGGGTCGGAACCGACTCGATGGCACTTAACAACAACAACAACAACAATAGATGATTATTTAGAAAAGGAAAAAAACCAGAGGGCATTGCTATGTTAATGTAGTAATATTTATCACCATCATCAAATCATCAAAACGGGTCTAAATTATAAAAATTATAACCCACATATCTGGCTTGAAAAGCTGGAAAGTTTAACCACTGAACTTGTATTTCATACAAAGGTGAAGTTCTAAAGTCAGTATGGGCAAAACTAAACCCTGAATGTTCCTTTAGAAAGACTCACTTCTTTCAATAAACTGAACACTGTCAGTTTTCCTTCTGGCATCAGATGAAAACCATAATTACTGAGCCACATGAGATGCCAATCAATGTAGGCAATGACACTCAAGTTACGCATTGACTCATTTCTCCAATTTCAGCATCACTGGGGAGAATATATTCTTCCAATGGAAGAGTATTTGTTGTTGTTATGTGCCGTGGAGTCGGTTCCAACTCATAGTGACCCTGTACAGGGTTTCCGAGGCTGTAAATCTTTATGGGAGCTGAAAGCCTAATCTTTCACCCGTGGAACAGCTGGTAGTTTTGAACTGCTGTCCCTGAGGTTCGCAGCCCAATTCATAACCACTATGCTACCAGAGCTCCTTGGAATAGTATTTAGGAGCTTGTAAATAATTTAAAATGCTAAATCCCACTCACCTCCAGTCCCTAGGGGCCTAAAATGCACATATGACATGACTCCGTTGTAATATATTTTATGGAGCAGAAAGGTTAAGTTTTGTGCCTCTAGAAAGTCCTATCATATTAATAGTTTGTAAGTATTTATTCCCTATGTATATAGAAATACCTAGCAAAATTCAAGGGGACATTTATTGAGTGCTAAAGAACGAAAATGGGCAATAGAAAAAAAAGGAAACCTATTTCATTTAGTTTTATCATACATAGGAAAGGAAATGATTAAAACACAAGGTTACTAAAGCATTTTTTCCCTCAGTAAAACTTTTTTTGGTAAAGTAACACTGTTTATCTTAGAGTTTGGTAACACATGCCTACATTTTTATTTTATAGGATGAGGAAATGAAACATGCTCATTTTTTACGGCATTTCAAAGAATTTTATACAACTTAAAAAGTAATATATTTTGTACATTTTAAAAATCTCTACACTCAGACTGCATGTAAGCCTTCATTTTGAACAGTTCTTTTGACTTTTAAGACTATAAACACATAAACTAGTTCTTTGTGATATAAACTCTAAAATTTAATGGATAAATACTCTGTTAGGCCTTGAGAGCAGTGGTGAAATATCTATTCTAAGCAACATAACTTTAACTTTAGTTGATTTCTGAAATGTGATATTTTTCTTATGAGCTAAAACATTTACATGTCATAGAAGTACTATTTTTGAACAATGAAATATACTAATTTATGAAACATCTGTTGAATTCCTTAAGAATAAAACAAATCTTCAGATTTATGAGAAGATTTCAATGTACCTGGTGATTAGAGGATTAGAATAAATACATTTATAGATTTTTCAAAATCTAAATTTAAATTACTTAAAGAGATTTGAATTATCATAATTTTAATAGTGAATTTCTATAATCTGTATACTTCAATTAACAGGTCTATTTATCACAACTTTAAAATAGAAAGCATAGAATATATGAATATTTAGGTTGATGGCATTTAGTTTAGACATTTCATAATGTAGCCATGATCAAGTATATGCTACATGAAAATATCTGCAAAGTATTAAAATAACACTGTAAATAATCTTCTCTGAACAATATGTTTCTAAGAATTTATTCTGAATTAGTGCCTCAGCAGACAAGGCTATTCCGCCTATCATCTTGCTAGTCACGACTCTGAAGCACACTATAGATAAAAGACTAGAAACATGTCCAAGCATACAACAGCAACAGCTTAAGGGACATTTTTTTCATATCATTTGAAAATACAATTGATTATTCTTATTCTTGTCATTTAGAGTACATTCAGGAAACATGTATGTCAACATTTGATCACAAACCCACCTTAGTATAAGACATATACATTCAAACTTCCTATAGTGACAAGATTTAGATAAATACTTAGACCTAGGATTTTTTTTTTTTCTGTTTTAAGAGAAAATGACTTTTAGTCCTAAATCTAATAGACCACATACTTAAAAAAAAAAGAGAAAAGAAAAAAGATGAGCCTGGTATTTCTATAAAAACGTACATAATAACAAAGAAACATACCAAAGTGTGCTGAACCACTGCTACTTTTATTTTGCGAAGAGGTACTGCATGTCTGGGTCCCAGGTTGTGCTGTTCCTGTTCGATTTATACTCCTATGTAGTTTTCTACAGGAGAGTTCATCATTGTCACTGTCATGTAGGGATGGTGTCCGAGGCCTAAAATGCCGCCATCTACATGATTTGATATTGACTAGTATCTGACTGAGGTCTTTAGACAAAGATTTGTCCGAGGTATTTATTTCTGAGGTATTGGCAAACTGATTGACTGGAGAGTGTTGTGGAGAAGCAAGCATTTCTAAATCCAGATGACGAAACATATTGTCATAGTCTGAATGAGCTCTGTCCAGTAAGACCCTATTAAAAAGGAGGCAAGAAACATACATTTAAACATTTATTCAAAAGTTACATATGAAAAGTTTTTCTTTCTCCCCCTTGACCCTCTCCAAAACTAACCCATACTGAATATTTAAAAGCTATGTTACTGGTGGTGTTAAGTTGAGTCAGTTCCAACTTGTAGCAACCCTAGATAAGGCTTCTGAGAGCAGCTGGTTAGTTTGAACTAACAAACTATAGTTACCAGCCCAGTGTTTATCCTACAGCACCACACCATGGCTCTTAAAAGCTACACTGTTGTTTTGTTAGGTACCATCGAGTCACTATAGGGTTTCCAAGGCTATAAATCTTTGGGGATTCTGACTCATAGCGACCCTGTATATGGTTTCTGAGGCTGTAAATCCTTATAGGAGCAGAAAGCCTCAGAAAAGTGGTTGGTGGGCTCCAACTGACAACATTGTAATATGCATTCCGCTGCTCAGAGCCACTCACTACATTCCCCTTGAATGCTACAGAACTATTTCAGTATTTGGCTCTGTAAGTTACAATCTCAATTTGTGGTAAATATTATTTATTTTGCTTCATAATGATTCCATTAAATTAAGGTAACATGCCACCAAACCACCTTAAAGAATAGGTACAACAAAAAGAGTCTTTTCAAAGTCTAATGGGTTAATCTATCAATAAGTTACTCAAAACGTATCAGAGTATTCTTTTCTAAATGTCTTAAATATTTTCACTTTCATTACAAAGCACCAAAACAAACACTAAACAAACACTTTAAAAAAATGTTGCTAACTTAACGTATTCTCATCTAAGTTTCATTCTTTTATTTCGGTGGGGGGAGAAAAGTAAAAAAGTATGTGATCTTTGACATATTTTACAGCATTAAAATTTCCTGTTGGTAAAATATTAAGGATCAACTACTCTAGAAGAAATATTTTCATATTATGTATAGCATTTTAAGATACAGTAATTTCTGCACTGGCAAGTTAAATAGCCCCCTACACTGGGCTGTATAGTTCACATGATAGTACTCACAGCCTTTCAATCCTTTAATGAATTTCTCTCAGGACTTCTAACACATCATTTTTAGTTTCTTGAGCATAATAAAATTTGTACAATCGTGATTTATACTTGTCTTCACTTACTACCTTTGGTCAGAATTCTGCCACTTGATACTTATCTGCGGTTTTCAATCCTAAGGGATCCATTAGTGTTAGGTATTAAAAGCTCTGGTTGGGTTAAGAACCAGGAAGCAAAATGGCAAAAGTATTTCAGCTAACGTATTAATTAGGAATAGCAAATGTGAACTAAAGAAACTGTTTGGAAAGATTATTTTAATTAAAACATTAGATACGATTACCTTACTCTCTAAGAAATCCCTACACTAAGAAAATATAGAAGAACCTTACCTTCCACCGCGCCCAACCCGTCTTCGTGCAAATCCAATACACCTTTGGGGTACGGTGAGAGTAGTTAAGCAGTATCTATATCGCACATCTCCTAAGCCTCCATCTTTAGGACTAGTCCAAGGCCAGTTGCCAGTTGGGTCTAAATGAGGCTTAAAAAAAAATCCAGTATTATTTAATTTTTTCAGCTAAAGGTTAATAATTTGCTACTTATAAAGAGACCCTGGAACTTACAGCAAAGTACTGACAGCCTGCTTTCCTACGGAAAGCAAAAGGACCATCAGGATCGTTCTCTTCCTCAGCTTCTGAAGAGCCAGACAAAACCTGTAAACGGGGCAAATGAAATGGGTCAAAAGATGAGGTCGACTACACTCCTTTATCTCTATTTGTTGAGAAATTCTTGTACTTCACCTGGGAGAGAGGCTCTTCATCTGAGCTGGGAAAGTCATACTGATTTAAATCTTTAGCATTGAAGACTGGCAATGCAGCGGGACTCGTCTGTTGAGGAGGAGCAGCAGCAGACGATGGTAAGACTTTGGGCTTCTTTTCATATTTACGTTTCGGTCGTATAAGATCGGATTTATCTTGCTGTAACAAAGTAATGAATTATACAGATGAGAAACTATATTCAATAAACATGGTTTCTTTGGGGGGGGGGGAAGTCTTAAAAAAAAAGAATCCCATAACTATTTTATTTCAATTAAAGTAAAAGAGAGAACAGAAGCTCTCCACTTATTAAGTACATACTGACATCAGTATGTACTGCTAGCTGCCAGCTTTTCTTAATTTTTCCATGAAATTCTAGGAATTAATTAAAATAATAATAATAAAAAAGGAATGTCTACTCCTTACACTCAATTAGTAACAAATCAGTATGGGAATATAATAATGAAAATGATTTTGCACACACAAATCAAACTACAAATAACTGTTACTAAGTGTTAACATAGTGAAAAATGAACCCATAATGCCCTAAAAAGAAAACAAACCCTGCTGCCATTGAGTCAACTTCTACTCATAGTGACCCTAGAGAACAGAGTGGAACTGTCTCATGGGGTTTCCAAAGGCAGCACTCTTTACAGAGCAGACTGCCACATCTTCTTCCCACAGAGCAGCTAGAGGCTGGGAACGCTGACCTCTCAAGGCAGCAGCTGAACACTTCACCTCGGCATCACCAGGGATCCTCCCCAAATGCCCAGGTGTTATAAAACCAGAGCTATACGGAGCTGATGGCTGAATAATGAATGATTCTAGAGTGGTGCATTTTGACCAGTTTTAGAGGTATGATGTTGTTGTTGTTAAGTGCCATTGAGTTGGTTCTGACTTATAGTGACCCTGTATAGGGTTTCCAAGGATCAACCGGTAGGTTTGAACTCGTGGGTTTGAAGCAGTCCAGTGCTTATCCTACAGCACCAGAGACGTAAAATCATAAAATAAAGGAAATACAGGGTAAAATACAGTGGGCAAGAGTAATCTGAGTTGCTGTAATACAGTTGTTGTTAAGTGCCGTTGAATTGGTTCTGATTCAAGGTGACCCTACATAGTCTTTCCGAAGAGTGGCTGGTGGGTTTCAACTGCTGAACTGACCCTATAGTGTCATACCAGGACTCCATTTATATGAGTAAAGGAAACAATATTTTGGAGCATAACTTTTCTGGACTGTATAGAAAGTAACTCTTTACTTGTCCCTATCTGTTTTTGTAACCAAAGGGCTCATGTTTCCTCACAAAATGGTCCCTTGGCCTTGCTCCAAAATGACAGAAATACCAGGCTTGGGAAATGATTCTAACTAGTCTGGCAATTTGTACATTTGAGTTTGGAGGTTTGTGATACCTCACAAAAACAAATGACAACAACATGACTTTAAATAATATAGTCCTAGAAAAGGTAGCAGAGCCACCCAACTCCTTAAACTGAATTGGTACATGGTGAATTTTAAGTTTCACAATAAAAGCTTTGTATGAAAAATACAGTATACTACTCTTTCTCCAGATGCATGTTTTCTAAGAAGGTGTTACCTAATTTGTTGTCCTCCTTTATCTACCTCAGTTTCCCTAACTAATTTTACGTCCCTTCATCGATTTTATTCTTCACAAACTTTGAAGTATTTGGTTAAGTATTGGTTTATCAGATATCTCCATTTCTAAGACACTATCTACATCAGAAAATACTAATTTCCTCTTGTTCCACTTAGGACACTGATGTGCCTATAAAACATAACTCATCATTTATTAGGAATAATTTCATATCCTTACCCCCTAGTTTTCATAGTTTCTCTGAATTATTCCAATACTTCATAATCTTATAACTAAGAAAATATTCCATTTATCAGACACAGTTAATAATATCATCCTTTCAAAAGAAAAGGAAATAACATAAAGAAAAACAAAGATCTGGTTTTAATTACATTTTTTTTTCATAATATGCCATAATCGTAAACTTTTTACAACACAATTTTTGTAAAGGCTGTGTTTTTCTTTCTCACTCTCATTATATCAATAAAATATTATCAAATAAGACTGTCATCAGATATTACCACAAAAGTTTTAATCACCTTATTAACTTTAAACTCCTTCACATCCATTGCTTCCTGATGTTTAAATTGATTGCTATTAGTAATAGGAATGATGGGGATGGCGTAAGTAGGCTTTACTGGCTGTCTCTGTGCCATAACCTCAGACATGATCTCTCCATTGTAGTCACCCAAATTATACCTAAAATTAAAAAAGGAAGGTTTACAAATTTAGTTCAGTAAGTATAATTATTAATAATTATTACAAACAGATCAGATGTAAAGATGAGATTACAAAGATGAGATTACAGTTAAATCTTAACTCTGCTGAATGCTGATCAAAATTAAAAGAAGTGTAATTCTTTTTCCTCTTTCTACTTTTTAGTTTATATCTTTATGTCAGCATCGTAAATACATGATTGTGTGGCGGGGGGAACAAAGGTTTGGATTTTAACTTGGCAATTTTGGTGAAAGATGTGGTGAGGAAGTTGAAACTAATGCCTAAAATGGTACAGAGAAATTTTCTTTTCATTTAAATCGGCAGTGCCATAAAACTAATGTTTCTGAAAGGAATCACAACATATATAAGAGTTTTCTTTAGGACTAGGCATTGGAAAGACAGTGAGATGTTCATTTTTCATTCTGTACCATTTTGGAAGATATTATAGGCTTTCCCCTTAACAACTTTTTTACATTTTTCTATTGAACAACCCTGTATATGATTAAAAACCAACAAACAATAAAACCTAAAAAAATCAGTACCATAAAGGGAATAAAACCTTAGAATTGACAGATATTATTTTCTCTCTCCCTCACAACCCTGCACACAACTCAAATGAGGGCAAAAATAGTAAGACTGAAAATGAAAATACTCATTAAAATTTAAATTTATCAAATAAAGAAAACAGAGAAATAAAAAATTATACAAGTGTAATTATCATGTCACATATTTAATTCTTACAAAAAGGTATTTCTGAAGTTACATATAATTGCTGAGGAATGAAGTTTATTCTATATACAAAATGTTTATGACACCCTATTTTCCAATGCTATTTAAAAACATACTTTACCTCTTCTCCATAATTTCCAGTGTTAAGTGCAATAGCTCCCTTTTACTCTTTTCTCTTCTCTTTATCATTTCTAGAATAGTAACAGCCCGACTGAGATCTCGACGCAACTTGAGCATTTTTTCATATGAGGCCTCATCATTTTTGCGATTCTACAAATATGAAGTTGCTTGTTTAGTATCAATAAGTATTTCTAAACTAGTGGTATTCTTACAATTATATAGGAAGTTGTACTTAAAACCAAATTGCAGCCTTCAACTACTAAAGATTTTAAGTAAAAATAATTTCTCCTACATTACAGAGAAAACGTCCTGGTAGTATAGTGGCCTAGGAGTCGGACTGCTCCCCACAAGGTTGCTTGTTTGAAACGACCAGTTGCCACACTGGAGGAAGATGAGGCTTTCTGTTCCCTTAAAGATGTACAGACTAGGACACCCTATATACAGGGCTGCTCTGAGTCGGAACCTACTCCCCGACACATCACCACCACCACCCACATTACAGAGAATTGTGTTATTTCCCAAATTCACTTACTTTTCGAGTCTGCATTTTTTCAGTACGTCTTCTAAAAGCCACATAAGGATCATTTGTGCTGGAGCCATCTCGCTTCTCTTGTTTTACTAATGGAATAAGAGATGGTCCTCGACAATTTTTTCTCTTTTTAATCCAGTATTCATAAACTTCTCTAATTAATTCATCATCTTCTTTAAGCAGTAGTTTGGCTTCCTGTAGACTGACTGGCTAAATGGAAAATCATTATGTCATTTATATATAATAGATAGAGTTTCAAAAGCACTTATTTCTAAAGTTTAAATGACAATCAAAATAGCAGCACAAATGATAACAAACCTCTGTGGACTATCTTATTCATGCCAGTCACTGAGGTTAAGTGCTTTATGTATAATCGTTTACTTAGTCTTCAGTAACAATCCTATATTGCTTCATCTCTCTCTATTTGAGGTGAAGAAAATAAAGGATTATATATAAAAAAATTTCAATATGTCGCTCAAGATTTTTATAAGTTAGTAATTGGCAGAGATGAGATCTGAATTCATGCTGTCAATTCCAGAGCATGCTAAGGTAATCTTCCCCCAACATTATACTGTTCCCATATGGAGATATTTATATCAATATATGTATATACACATGCATTACATATGCAGTGAAGTTGTACCTGCTGACCACTGCCTTTTTCTAGACGGTCAATCATCTCTTCAAATTGCAATGGGCAAATGTCCATTTTCTTTTTCAGTTTATTCACAAATACTTCATCTTCAGAATCCAAATCATAATCAGGCTGTTCAGCATCCAAACTAAAAGCTGACAGAAGGAACCATAAGCAATCATTTGCTGTTTGAATTCACTTAAAAAACAGATGTCTGGATAAAAACAAGGACCTAGATTTTCTAAAGAAATGAGATCTTTTTGAATTGTGTTACAGAATCATAATCTAAGCTTATAGATCAGTTTCACACATTTAAAGTTTAAGAAAGATTACCTGTCACTGTATTAATGTCCATACATGTGATAAAAGATAACACATTATTACCCCTGCTGCCTATTCCCCAAAGCAAAAAACCAGATTACCATTATAAATATTATGAAAAGATTATTAAATGTATTGGGTTGAGTCACATGTAGTTAAAAAATAATCAAATATCAGTAATTTCATATGATTTGATATTATAAAAAAGGACAAGAAGGTGATCTTTAAGTAAGCCTGCTTCTAGAACAGTTCCACTTTACACATTATTTTAACTACCAAAAGTTTAAGAAATGATATTTAAAGCTGAAATGTTAGAAGCCACTGCCAATAACAGTAATAGCTCTCACTCTGTAAGTACACTCCTGCCAAGGAGCTCTGTACCAACCACTGCCATGGTAATGAAAACGTGAGGCAGTTCTTAGATTTGCCAGATTAGGGGAGAAAAGACAAGGAGCACGGCTCCACAGCAGATTATCAAACATTTAATTATGTATCAAAATTAAGCTTGTTTGCAATTAATATGACAAGAAAAATACGTATTAAGTAGCTAGATAGAGAATTTGTCTATCTCTTATTTAATTTAATTTCTTCTACCAGTTTTCCTTTTACCTTAAAGTCTAAATCCTTAGAATGGAATAAGGCCACTCTGGACCTAGACAATCCATTCTAACCAGTAATGTATGCTCTGCTGTTTTTGTTAAGTGCAACCCTGAATAGGGTTTAGCAATATCAAATTTCATATTGTTTAAGCAGCATGCTATTTAATGACTTCAGACCTTTACTTTGCCTACTTTATGCCTGCCCACTTAGCAAGTGCAATATTTAATCTTTTCAAAATACATCCCGACATACATACGGACACCATTGGAAATGTTAAAGAGCCAGGATGTCAGCTTGAGGATTAAGGCGTGCCTAACTCAAGCTATAAGGAGCTCTGGTAGCGTAGTGGTTACGAATCGGGCAGCGAACCTTAAGGTCAGTGGTTCGAAACTACCAGCCGCTCCGCGGGAGAAAGATGAGGCTTTCTACTCCCGTAAGGATTTACACCCTTGGAAACCCTGTACAGGGTCGCTATGGGTCGGCTCCGACTCGAAGGCACTTAACAACAACAACAACAACTCAAGCTATGGTATTTTCAATTGCTTCATATGCATGTAAAAGCTGGACAATGAATAATGAAGACCAGAGAAGACTTGACGCATTTGAATTATGGTGATGGTGACAAATACAGAAGAATAAACAATCTGTTTTGCAAGGAGTGCAGCCAGGATACTTTTAAAAAGAATAGTGAGACTTTGTCTCACTTACTTTGGACATATAATTAGGAGTAACCAGTTCCTGGAGAAGGACATCATTCTTGGTAAAGTAGAAGGCCAGCAAAAAAGAGAAGCACCCCATTTAGATGGACTGACAGAGTGGCTTCAACTTCAACAATGGGTTCAGAGATTTGGTGAATATGGGGGGGGGCAGTACTGGGCAATTTTTGTCATTTTGTAAATAGTCACTATGAGTCAGAACAGACTCAATGGCACCGAACAACATGAACATGAACCCTTTTAATTAAACATGACTACTGAAAGTTTGTGGCACCCAATCAGTATATAAACATATAGAGGGAACAACAGTAGTGAGGTATACACATCACAGAATGGTCAACTCTTCAAGATCAAAAGGGCAGTATTTACCTGAGGACACAATTCAGAAGTGTTGGGAATGAAAGGAACAGAATCCCAGAGAAGTGGGATAAGCAGCGCTACATGGAGGGAAATGCCATCATTGAAATGAAACAAAAGATATGATTTGATGAATTTAAAACTGATGACCTGCTCTGTAAACCTTCACTAAATTTACAATAAAAAGTTAAAAAACAAAATACACTTGTGGCACCAATGATAAAAATTCCTATTCTAGTTTGGTTAGCAACTGCATTAACAACTCACAAGCAGCCATCTAAGGTACAACTACTAGCCTCTCTCCATCTGGAACAAAGAAGAGTGAAGAAAATCAAAGACACATAGAAATAATTGGAGTCCTGGTGTAGTGCCATAGGATAAACACTCAACCTCAAGGTCAGTTTGAACCATAAGGTTGGTTAGTTCAAACTCACCAGCCACTCCTCAAAACTCTAGAGTCACTATGAGTCGGAACTGACTCAATAGCACTTAATAACACGGACACAATTAGTCCTAAGGACTAATGGGTCACACAAACCTTGGCCTCCATAACTCTGAGACCAGAAGAACTAGATGGTGCCCAGTTACCAGGGCCAAATGCTCTGAAAGGGATCACATTAGAAGGACCCGGATAGAGTGGAAGAAAATGTGAAATGAAACTCACCACCATAAAAGACCAGGTTAAAACACTGGTGGAACGCCAAGACTATGGACCTTAGTCAACCTTCAGCTCTGGTACTGAACTAACCCCGTGACTCAAATTTTCAGCCAAACAAAAGCTAGGTATATAGGGAGAACAAAACTAGTGGGGTGCACACACTAAAGAATGGTCAACCATTCTAGATCAAAACAGGGCAGTATTTACCTAAGGACCAAAGTCATAAGGGCTAAAAAAGGAGGAGGAATGGAAATGGGAAACAAAGGGAGGGAATGAGATAGGTAATGTTACATTGAAGGGGTTGTACTCACTGAGATGGAATGAAGTGTATGATCTGTTGAACATAAATCTGCAATCCATAACCTTCATTCAATTCACAATAAAAAGTTTAAAAAATACTTTTTTTAATAGCGTTTTTTCTGACCTTTGACATTAATTTTGCAATTTAGTGTGGCAAAGTGTATGAAATAAAGTAGTTTCAAGTATTCTTTTTCTGCAGTGCGTTCTCTGGCTCTATTTCCTTTATTTTTGTACCTGATAAACAATGTGGACATGATTGATCCTGCCCAATTACAAGTGAACAACCTATGACATTAAACTGCAATTGATTTTAAAATATAAAATATTATATTTAAGAAAAGTTTCCATTCATACTCCCCCCGCCCACTTTTAAGGTTTTTATTGTGGACTGAGTGAAAGTTTACAGGGCAGTTCATCAGTTTTATTTGCACCAAATCATATACCTTGTTTCATTACAATTATAATCCCCTCCATGTACACCAGTTAACAGTGTTTCTCTTTATTCACTTTAGCTTTTTTCTTTTTAAAACTCAGGCATATATAAAATTTACACCAAAGGGCACATTCTACAAGTTTGCCTCCTGGCCACCAGCTCTCAGTCCCTCTCTTTCCATGAATCTAGAGTCCTCAGCTGCTCCCTCTCTCCATGTCCCCATCTCTGCCTCCATGCAGAGAAATTTGAAACCGAATTTACTTTAGAAAGAATTGAAAAAGAAATAAAAATTTCGTTCAAATGTTCTTAGTAGCAAAGCAGCAACAATGTGGCTTACCCATAACCTGGTACCTACTAGAATATGGGAGAACCAAGTTGGTGCTAGACAAGGGTAGAGGTGTCAAGTGATGGCAGAGGAACTGGAGATAAAAGTATTCCAAAAAATCAGATGCTTGCCTCAAATCCATTCATATTCTTTTAAGCATGGTATTCACTTCCATTGGTCCTCACATTTGTATTCCCATGGGCCAAATCCTTTACTGTTTCATTCTAATTCCTTGCAGTTGAAGCTGCAGCATCAGTGAATCTCCCTTTCATTAACATGGCCTCTCTTCACTCTGATTTGGTTAGTTCCAGCTCTCCATTTTTACAATGCTCATGGCAAGCATTTATGTTACAGCATTTTTGTTCCTATGCTATCTAGTGAGCTCTTCTGTGTAACCTCATGTGTCCAACTTATCACAGGCTCTCTCAATAATCATTTCATGTTGTTGTTAAATGCCATCGAGTCACTTCTGACTCATAGCGACCCTGTAATAGGGTTTCCGAGGAGCAGATGGTGAGTTTGAATCACCAATCTTATGGTTGAGTGCTTATCCTAGAATGTCACAGCAGGATCCCAACAATAAATGATTAAAAAAAAATTACTTCACTAGATCACTCCTTTCCTTTGTACGATTTCTGTATATACTTTAGAATCTGCTTGGTAGAGCATCAGTCTTTCTCTCAGAATGTGAATGATTTCCTTGGGCATGGTGTCTTATTAACTGCAAGGTCCGTGCCTCAAATCTACCAGCCTCTCTGTGGGAGAAAGATAAAGCTAGATGGCAGTGGATTATACCTATAGTGCACAGATAGTAAACATGTTTCATCTTGTTTGCCAACTCTGTTAGTGGCTGTGAGTGCTCTGTTGAAAAGAATGCTGATGATGCTGATTCTACTCAAGGGGTGGGGAGGGGGAGAGAAAACAAGGACATCTACCTCTCCCATATGCTAAACTACAGAAGAATTGATTTGAGTTACGGTGTTAGAGAAGAGTATTAAAAAGTACCACGGACTACCAGAAGAACAAACAAATCAGTGTTGAAATAAGTACAACCCGAGTGCTTCTTATAAGCCTAGAGGGCTAGACTTCGTCTCTCATCCTTTAGACATGTTATCAGGAGGGACCAGTCCCTGGAGAATGTCATGCTTGGTAGAGTGTTGAGTAAGTGAAAAAGAGGGAGACCCTCAATGAGATGGATTGGCACAATGACAGCAGCAATGGGATCAAGTGTAGCACTGATTGTGAAGTTGGAGCAGGACTGGGCAGTGTTTTGTTTTGTTGTGCGTGCATACCATTGCGATGAGTCGGTACTGACTCCATGGCTCCTAACAACAGTAACAACATCCCACCCATGGGGTTCTGGGGTGCTATAGGATATGTACTTGTCTGCTAACTGCAAGGTCAGAGGTTCAAACCCACCACTGCTCCTCAGAAACCCTATACAGGGCAAAGAGAGCTGGATGTGACTGGACAGCAATTAACAACCAACAGCATAAAGGTAAAAATAACACTAGGGAGGAAAGCACACTTAAAATAATCAACCATGTGAGATCAAAAGGGAAGATTCATTCAAGGACAAAGCTCAGAAAAGTTAGTAAAAGATAAGAAATAGAAACAAAAAACATAAAAAGGAAGTGGGATTAGTGATATTACATTGTGGGGAATGCAGTAACTGTCATGAAACAAAATGTGTATATGAACGGAAAACTCATCTGCTCTGTAAATCTTCACCCAATTCACAAAAAAAGTTAAAAAGATGTTAACTAACTATTTATCATGGTTCTATAAATAGGACTGTCTTCTGGATTTTCTGACTCATGTTACTGTATTCAAAGAAGAATAAAGAAAAACAGGCCAACAGGTCATCTCTGAGTAAGTTCTGCCAATTAAAATGAGACCTAGCTAGCCAATAATTGGAAAATAGTAAGAACCATGTTGTACAAGTAGACTCCTTTTAAAATATTCTGATAAGGAAAAACCCAGATATATATGGTCAAACAAAATACAACACAAAATGTGATACACATATAAAGGTAAAAGCGTCATATACACTATATCTGATTCCTGGAAGGAGTGGGACTGAGAGCTGACGGCCAGGAGGCAGACCTGCAGACTGTGCCCTTTGGAGGTTTAAACGATTATATATGTCTGTTGTTGTTGTTAGGTGCCATCCCTACTCAGTGACCTTATGCACAGCAGAATGAAACATTGCCCAAACCTGGGTGTTCAAAAAAAAAAAAGTCTAAACATTAATAGAGAGAAATACTGTTAGCTGATGGTACATGGAGGGGATTAAAATCATTGTAATGAAACAAAGTATATGATTTGTTGAATATAAAACTGATGATCTGTCCTGTAAACTTGCATTCAATTCACAATAAAAACATTTTTTAAAAATCTGAGTAAAAAGGATCCAATTGTGCATATAAATTAATTAGTTTTAAAGGAGACACAGAGTGTATACAAGATATAATCCATAGTACTTGCCCTTGTATTTAAGAGTGTAATAACAGAGATGAAACACACAGATAAATGTCTATGTAACAAGTGCCACATTATGGCTCAAACTAAGTATGTAAAAGATATAGGAAAACAAAAAGTGAAAGGGTATCTGGGACCATACTTATGGTCTACAGCATAACTGTGATTGTTGTTGTTAAGTGCTGTCAAGTCAGTTCCAACACACAGTGAGCCTTTATAGGGTTTCCTAGGAGTGGCTGGTGAGCTTGAACTGCCGACCATGAGGTTCAAGCCCACTTTGCAGTCCAGCGCATTAACCCACAGTGCCATACCAGGACTCCATAACTGTGATAGGAAAACAGAGTATAATCCCTGATTTAAAGGAAAGAACTATCCAAAATTGAAGGAACTATCTAGAATTGCTCAGACCAGGAATGGTAAAAAGGTTTGAACTGAACCAGGAACTCTGAATGACTTTGAAAAGCTGCTGAAATCAATTCTGAGCAGCAGATTAGACTGATATAATAGATTAGTGCCATTTACCAGGGAGTAGTTTTTGTAAGAAGTGCAGTCAGAGTGCTCCTTAGAGGCCAAGATGGCCAAACTTTGTCTCTCAAACTATGGGCATATTGTCAGAAGGGACCAGTTGCTAGAGAAGGATATCATGTTTGGTAAGGCGAAGGGTCAGAAAAAAAGAGGAAGATCCCTACAACGGGATGGACTGGCAGCATCGATAGATTCAAGCGTGTTTCGTTCTGCTGTGCATAAGGTTGCTATGAGTCAGTACCGACTCGATGGCACCTAACAACACCAGTATTTGATACCCTTACCTACAAAGATCTTGGAGAGCGCAGTGGCTCCACATGATAAGCACTGGACTGCAAACCAAAAGATACACGGCTTTCTGCTCCTGCGAAGATTTAAGATCTTGGAAACCCTATACAAGGTTGCTATGAGTTGGAACTGGTTCGACAGCACTTAACAACCTAAGACCTCAGAAGACAAAGACAAGAGTCACTAGCTAGAACATGAAATTCTCTAAACTCTTTACATTTAAAAGCCATAGAGCTTGGAGTCACTTCTAGACCATATATTGTTGTTGTTGTTCAGTGCCATCTGGTTGGATCTGACTAATAGCAACTCTGTACAGTGTTCCTAAGGAGCGGTTGTTGTGTTTGAACTATTGACCATGCAGTTATCTTATAGCGCCACCAAGAACATGAAAGGGTAGTAAATGGGAAATCACAGGTGTGAGAGGCAAACAGTCTCTGGAGATAATGTTCTAGGTTTAATGCTAAGATATTATCTGTTAGAAAGCAGTAACAGAAGAATGCTGGGGAAAGAGTAATATGTTGTGGGCAACCCACCCTGCAACACACACACACAACACAAACATGTCACTGAGTTAAATTTCTAACTCATGGAGATATGTTATAAAGTAGAATTATTCCATATGTTTTCTTGGCTATAATCTCTAAGAAGGCGGATCACCAGGCTGTGTTTCTGTGATGCTGGTGTGTTCAAATCACTAATCTTCAGGTTAGTATCTCACAGCAAACCATTTGAATCACCCAGAGATCTGTGACCAGGCAAAGAGAAGTTGAAAATGTAATTTTTTAGAATCAGGATATAAAGAAAAGATACTAGCTCTGGGGATAATGAGAAAGTAGGTTTTACAATGCTTCATTTTCTTTTTCTTTTCTTTTCTTTAACAAAAACTTGTTATATGGAAACAACTGCAAGCACAGAAGTAAAAATTAAAATGGTGCCGAGGAACACCTACCTTTAAAATCTTACTCCATTTTATCATTTGCATGTGACTCTATTTCTCTCTATATAAAAAGATACAAATTTTTTTTCTGAGCTCTCCTTGGGTAAATTAAATTCATAATAGTGTTTTACTGCTAAATATTATCAAAGTACATTACCTAACAATAAAGAGATTATTTTATGTAACCACATAACTTCATAAATTTATACTCACAATAGTTTAATCTTTCCTCTATATGCCAATTCTGTCAGTTGACCTAATACCGTCTTTTGTTACATTTCCACCCTCCAGTACAGGATTTTGTCTTGGATCAAGTACCACTTTAGTTGTTATGCTCTCTTGTTGTTGTCAGGTGCCATCGAGTCAGAACCGACTCATAGCGACTCCATGCACAGCAGAACTAAACAATGTCCGATCCTGGGCCAACCTTACTACTGTTGCCACCCTTGAGTCCATCTATGCTGCCACCTGGCCAGTCCATCTCATTAGGGGGGGGTCTTTCTCTTTTTCCACCATCTTATCAAGCATGGTACATTTCTCCAGCGACTGGTCCCTCCTGACAATTTGTACAAAGTATGAGAGGACTAAGTTTGGTCACCTAGGCCTCTAACGAGTGCTCTGACTGCACTTCTTCCAAAACAAATCCTTTGGCTCTTTTGGCAGTCCATGGCACTTTTAGTATTCTCTTCCAACACCATAACTCAAAAGCATCAATTCTTCTATGATCTTCCTTCTTCACTGTCCAGCTTTCGCATGCATATGAGGTTATTCTCTCTAACCTCCTTTAATGAGGAATATTTCCATAGCCATTCTTTGTCGTTTAAGACTTAAATTTTTGAAGACTATGCTTCCTTTTTTCCGTGTCTCTTTAGTACTGTTATTAATAGCATGTTCCTCCTGATTCTCTACCTCCCTTGTGGTTAGATTATGCATTGTTGAATACTCATAGGTAAAAGTTGAAAGCTTGTAAGGGTATTTCATCTGGAGGTGTATGATGGTCATCTGATCCTCACAAGTGATGCTCATTTTAATCAACAGTTGAGACAATACCAGATTTACTCTATACCTACTGTGTTTTTCTCCTAAAAAAGTAGTTTGTGGGGAGACTTTATGAAAAGATTCACTGCCATTGAGTCAACTCGAACTCACAGCAACCCTAAATATCTTTAGAGGAGTAGATAGCCTCATCTTTCTACCACAGAGCAGCTGGTGGATCTGAAAAGCCAATCCTAACCAAGTGCCAATAGCACTCAAATAGGTTGCTTTGCAACTAAATTCCCTTTTGTACCAAAAGCATGCACTGATGATCTTGCCTGATCCAATGTTATTCATGATGGTTACAAAAATGATGATTTTTCAACTTTTGAACCCTCTCCACATTATATCAAGGAGCTCTGGTAGCGTAGTGGTTACGAATTGGCCTGCGAACCTCACAGTCAGCAGTTGGAAACTACCAGCTGTTCTGTGGGAGAAAGATGAGGCTTTCTGCTCCCTGTAAAGATTTTTATACAGGCTCGGAAACCATGCGTGGGGTCACTATGAGTAGGAACCGACTCCACGGCACATAACAACAACAACAACAACCGCATTTTACCATTTACATTTCTAATATTAGCAAGAGACCACTCCTATTAATTTACCTATGTATTATCAGTATGTATTTCCAAATTCTTACCCTATCAATGGGTCACAATCCATTTTTGAAGCACACTTTAATTTCTGGCATAACAAGATGTTATACATAAAAATTCATGGCAATATACCCATTCATAAACAATTAACTAAACCATCTAGCAAGCAAGATTCAATTTGACTTTAGAAGAAATTGACATTACACACTCATTCTTCACTTATAGACATGGTGGTTTTGAGAAAATCTGCTTCTGTACCATTTATTAAAATGCTACACTACTTCCACTGAATTGCTTTTGCATCTTGGTCAAAAATTAGTTGGTCCTATTTGTGTGGGTCTGTTTCTGAGTTTTCTATTCTAGTCTGTTGATCTCTGTGTTGATTCCATGGCAGTATTACTGTCTTGATTACTGAAGCTCTAGATATAAGGAGCTCTGGTACCGTAGTAGTTACGAATTGGGCTACTAACCTCAAGGTCAGCAGTTTGAAACAACCAGTGGTTCTGTGGGACAAAGATGAGGCTTTCTGCTCCCGTAAAAATTTATAGACTTGGAAACCCTATACAGGGTTGCTATGGGTTGGAACCGACTCAACGACACTTGACAAAAACACATAAGGGGGCTTCAAATAATTAATAGGAAAATTCCATAGACCCTTTGAAGCCCCCTCATATGTTAATTCTTAGTATCAGGAAGGGTAATTCCTTAAAAAAAAAAAAACATCTCACATACATAAATGGGCATGGTTGTATTCCAGTAAAATTTTAGTGACTGAAAACAGATGATAGGCCATGGAGGATTACTACATCATTGTTGTTGTTGTTGTTGTTAAGTGCCATCGAGTCGGGTCCGACCCATAGCGACCCTGTACAGGGTTTCCGAGGGTGTAAATCCTTACGGGAGTAGAAAGCCTCATCTTTCTCCCGCGGAGTGGCTGGTAGTTTCGAACCGCTGACCTTAAGGTTCGCAGCCCGATTCGTAACCACTACGCTACCAGAGCTCCTTACACGACTAAAAAATGAAATCACATCATTACAAAACTGCCAAATCACTGAAAGTCATGGCCCAGTCAAGTTCACACATGACTTTAACCATTAGAGCTGTCTCACTCTCCCTACTGCAAACATTAATGTGCAAGAGACTTGAACAGCAGACTTATTTGTTGTCATAAACACAAAATGATGGATAATGGGATAGTTCGCTAAGTGAGGAAAAGGTGTAATGAATCTTCTCCCTAGTTTACGGTAGCCCATTAAAAGCCAGGATCAAGGTTCAAAAAGAATTAACACCAATTTTACACAATCTTTTCCAGTCACAACTCATTTAAGCCCAGTGATACTCACACTAAAACTATATATAACACCACACAAAAAACATGTCTACAAATACAACTCTAATGAACTAAGATACAAAGTTTCAACAAAATCTTAGCAAACCTAATACAACAATGGAGTCCCTGGGTGACAAAAATTGTTAAGTGCTCAACTACTAACCACCCAATTCAAACCCACCCAGAAATTCTCTGGAACATCCAAAGGCAAAAAACTGAACCTCGACTTACAACTTCACACCTTGTAATTAACTTAAATTGATCACAGATTTAAAAGGCAAAAAACCGTAAAACTTTCAGAAAAGAATTCAGAAGAAAACCTTTGAGAAATAGGACTAGGCAGAGTCCTTAGGAGTCATTCTTATCAGAAGCACAATCCATAAATTAAAAAAAAAAACTAATAAATTGGCTCTCATCAAAATAAGGTGTTTTACTTTATAACCGATCCTATTATTTTAAAGGATGAAAAGACAAATTACAGACAGTGAGAAAATAGTCACAAATCAGTTATTTCACAAAGCCTTGGTTTCTAGAATACATATTAAAAATGCCTCAAAATAACATTAAAACCAAACATTCAATTACAAAATGAGCAAAAGATATGTATAAACATTTCACTATGGAAGATACAGAAATGACAAAAAAATAGGGAAAATACGTCATTTAACCATTAGAGAACTGCATATCAAAATGGCTAAAAAGAATGGTAGCGATAATGCTAAATTATCAGAAACTAGATCATACATACACGTTGGTGGGAATGTAATGGTACAACTACTCTAGGAAGTAGTCTGACAATGACTGTCAAAATAAAAAATGGAATTACCATATGACCCAGCAATTACATTCATGGGCATTTATTCAACAGAAATAAAAACTTAGGATCACACAAAAAATGTACACATTTGTTCATAGCAGCTTTGCTTTTACTAACAGCCCAAACCTGGAAACTACCCTGAAGTCCTTCAATGGGTGAATGCCTAAAGTGGTGTGGTGCATCTGTATCATGGAATACTGTTATTGTTAGTTGCTGCCTAGTCAATTTCAACTCACACCACCCTAAATAATATTGTTCAGCAGTAACAAGGAGTGAAACATGGATACGTGTAACAATTTAGATGATTCTTATCAATGAAAAAAGTCACTCAAAGGATACATACTGCATAATTGCATCTTTATAACATTCAAGAAATAATATAGAGAACAGATTAGTAGTTACCAGTGCTATGGATGGGGGATGAGATGGGTATGGCTATAAAGAAGAGAAAGTCCTGTGATGGTAGAGTTGATTATCTTGTTTGTGGTGGTGTTAATTACCTTGTAATAAAACTGCCTAGAACTATATACTATACTCACACAAATACAAGTGCAGGTACAATTAGTGAAATCTGAAAAAACTCTGTGGGTTTTTAACAATATCAATTTTTTAGTTTTGATATTGTACAACAGTTGTGCAAGAGACTGAGGAGTCCTAGAAGCATATACATGGGGCATCTCTGTATAATCTTTTACAACCTTCACTGAATCTATAACTATTTTTAATAGGCTAAAAAATTCAATGGTAGATTATAGACCAATATCCCTCATGAACAATGATGTAAAAATTCTCAACAAAATCCTACCCAATAAAACTAAACAACATATCAAGAAAATAATACATCACGACTAGACAGGATTCATACCAGAGATGAAAGGATGGTTCCACATTAGAAAAACAATCAACATAACCTATATTTGAATAAAACAAAGGAAAACAACCACAGGATCATTTTGATTGATGCACAAAAGGCATTTGACAAAATCCAACATCCATTCCTGATAAAAACACATTCCCTCAAAAAAGTCAATGATAGTCAATACTATCATGTATTTAATATTCCAATATATACACCTTTCCAAATGTGCTTGAAAAAGATGCCTCAAATTTCTAGTGAAAAAAAAAAAAAAAAGTCCCACCTCACCAAACAAGTTATAATTTTGCTGCCATTTTATTATTTGATTACAATGTCAGCAAAGTCTATTCCTTTTTCAATATTGTACTTTTCAATTTTCTTACAGTAAGACTCTATAAAATTCTTTAAGACTATTATATTACTATTTCTGAACAGAGAAACAACAACAAAACCCACAAAACCACCATCTCTTCACCTGAGGCATAGTATTGACACTATTTGTTTAATGCAGCATTAAGATTCTGTACTGGAATTAAACTGAACATCTAAGATGATAAATATGACCTTTTTCGCAAAACAAAAATCTCACAAAAACACCATTTAAAAAGTTGAAAACAGGTTTTCACAACTCTCAAACTAGAACAGTCCTGAAAATATAAAAATCTGTCAAGAGTTACAACAGGAAAATATCGAAAATACAATCATTAAAAAAAGTAATGACTTACGCTGTATGTGAATGAGCTGCTTTGGCATCTTAAATTCCCCCGGATAGATAGATTCATAGTAAGCAATATTACTTTCTGCCTCTGGGACTGGTATAACCATGTTATCCCTCTTCTCGCCATATACCTGCTGTGCTGAAATAGCCCGCTGAAGATGATGTTCCTAAAAAGAGGGGGAAAGAGGTAACTTCATATAATTAAAAGAGTACATAGACATACAAAGCTACTTTTTGTTGAGGGGGGATTTTAGTATACCTTGATCAGAGACTTAAGACAAATGTATACAAAATGATACTCATAGCACAGCTAGGGGTAAAACATTTTAAGTAGATATAAGCTTTTGTTAGAAATACTTAATGTTTAGTCAATTTAAATAAAAGGTATATACCAAAAATTAACAAATTAATATTAAACAGAGATTCCATAATGAGACTGTAAGATAAAGGGTTGAAACATTTTGAACTTATATAGCATAAAGTCATTCACACTATGAATTAAAAGTGTTTTAATGCACTGGACTGCAAGGTCAGTTTGAACCACAAGGCTGTTAGTTCAATCTCACCAGTTGCTCCTAGACAGCACTAAATAATAACAACCAATTCACAGGTTAGAAAGTACTTTCACACAATCAGTTAATATATTTTCACAGAAGGTTAAGTATTACCTTTATTTTCACTTTAAACAAATTCAAACTCTGATCTCTTGTCTCAAGTAACAGCCTGTCTTAAACTTTCCAGAAATTTTTCTGAACAATAGTACTGAGTACTCAGGCTGTGTGAATTAGAATCCAACTCCAACACAATGATGCTGACTTCTGGGGCAAGATGTTTCACTCTTCTAATCTAAATGTTTTCTACTTTACAGGGTTGGTTACAGATTTAAGATAACTGTGCATACTATGTTCACTATAATGCCTGGCATCTAACAGGTGCTCAAAATTAACTTTGGCTTAGTTACCACTTAAGATTTTATTAATTTAAGTGCCTGTTCTCATCCAGCCTAGTCAACACCAAATTTTGATGGAAATACCAAAACCAGTGTAGTGGTTACGAGCCGGGCTACTAATCTTAAAGTCAGCTGTTTGAAACTACCTGCCATTCAGCTGGAGAAAGATGAGGCTTTCTGTCACATAAAGATATACAGCTTCAGAAACTCTATGAGTCAGAACTGACTACATGGGCACACCACCACTGACATTGATTCCAACCCACAGTGACCCTACAGATAAGAGTAGAATTGACTCGTAGTATTTTTAAGGCTGTAAATCTTTATGAAAGCAAACTGTCACATCTTTCTTGCGAGGAACAGCTGGTGGCTTCAAACTTCTAACCTTTTGGTTAATAGCTGAGCACTTAATTTAAAATTATTCTAACAGTATAAAATGAAAAGTTCCAGCCCTCATAGGTAGCCTCTGTTAAGAATGCTCATATTCTTCCATAAATAAGCTAAACAGGATAGAGAGAAACACTGTTAACTGATGATGTATGGAGGGGATTATAATCAATGTAATGAAACAAGTCATATGAATGGTTGAATGTGAAACTGATGATGTGCCCTGTAAACTTTCAATCCACAATAAAAAGCTTAAAAAAAAAAAAAAAAGGTAATGCTACGAAATCATAGAAACCTTTATGTTTCTGGACATATCCTCCCATGTAGGTTTATACATTTCTGAAGGCAGTGTTTCTATCACTCTAACCCTTCTCTGAATAATTCTGTGTGTTCTTGGATTTACACCACCACATCAAAATGGGTGTTATAGCATGCTCAAGGGACAGAAACTGTGTTCCTTTGAAATGTTGAGTTTGGGAAACAAAAATAAGTCTCAAGGGGTTTCCTAATGAAATTCTCACAAGACCAACCTTCTACCCTTTAAGAATGAACAGTTGCATTGTAGTGAAGGGAAAAAATTCCTCTGAGCAACTCTCCTGGCCTTTTCTCCTCACCAAGCAGTTTTCCTTTTTAAGAAAACTTCCTCATAATAAGCTCCTCAGATCATCCTGTGATTATTGTTGTTAAGTGCGTTCAAGTTGGATCGGATTCATATTGATCCTGTATATGGACTTTGAGACTGTAAATCAAAAACTACAGCCTTCAGCATGGATTAAACTTCAATGTAAAGAAAACAAAAACTTTCACAACTGGACCAATAAATAACATCATGATAAACGAAGAAAAGATTTAAGTTGTCAAAGACTTAATTTTATTTGGATTCACAATCAACATTCATGAAAGCAGCAGTCAAGAAATCAAACAATTTATTGCATTAAGCAGATCTGCTGCACAAGACCTCCCTTTAAAGTGTTTAAGAGCAAAGACAATCAGTTTGAGAAATAAGGTTCGCCTGACTCGAGCCATGGTATTCTTTAAAAACTCATACGTATGTGGAAGGTGGACAATGAATAAGGAAGACCTGTTATATTCGAGTTACAGTCCTGGAGAAGAATACTCCAAGTACTATGGACTGCCAAAAGAAGAAATAAATCTGTGTTGGAAGAAGTACAGTGAGAATGCTCCTTAGAAGCCAAGATTATGAAGCTTCATCTCTCTTACCTCAGACATATTATGAGAGACTAGTCTCTGGAAAAGGACATCATGCTTGGTAAAGTAGAGGGTCAGTAAAAAAGAGGATGAGTTCCAAAGAGATGGATGAGCACAGTAACAGTAAGCAGTGGACTCAAATGTAACAATAATTGTGAGGATGGCATAGGATTGGGCACTGTTTTGTTTATATTGTGCATAGGGTCACTATGAGTCAGAACCAACGCAATGACACAACAGTAATGACAGGATCCAATATTTACTAAAGTGTAGCATCTGGTGGGCTCAAACCACCAACTTTGTGGTTAACAGTAACAACAGAGCTCCCCCTCTTACCGAGATTAACCTTGTCAAGTATTGGAATCCTAAAAAAACAATCGCAACAAGCTTCTGAGCAGACCTCTTTCTGCCTTAAATTGAACGGCAACACTAGAAGTCACTGCTCTGATTGGACCTTTTCCCTTTTTTTTAAACAAACAAACAAACACACACACAAACCCCTAATGAGCTCTGGTAGCGTAGTGGTTACAAATCGGTCTGCTAACCTCAAGGTCAGTACTTTGAAACTACCAGTCATTTTGTGGGAGAAACACAAGGCTTTCTGCTCCTGTAAAGATTTACAGCCTCGGACACCCTGCAGAGGGTGTCACTATGAGTCAGAACTGACTCCATGGTACTTAACAACAACACAATGAGACTAAGACAAGTGTATTACTCAAAGGCCTTGAGTGCAGCTATCCTGTGATTTCAGAGAAATGTTAAAAAAAAGTAACGCTTTGTGTAGAATAAACCCATGCATGTGTTAACTGGGAACCTAGAAGAGGATAAGAAATCTCAGAAGCACATTTCCAGTCTTCATGAAACCTTGCTCTCATGTCACTGGGCTCCAAAAGCACTCATTCTGGTTACTTCAATCTGCCTAGTGCATAGGCTTTAAGGCAGAGGCCCAAATACGAAGCTTAGCATCAACACCTGACACCTAAAATTCAACAAGTTACACCCTGCTTCCTGTTTTTATTATTATGACATAGAACTAGTATTTGAGAAGTCAGAAAACATCATTTTTATTAAGTAAGAGTATCATTAGATATCCGTAGTATAAAATCTATCTGAACAAATGCATTACAAACTTTTGCCCACTGATGAACACAACAGGTTTAAATATCTACTTGTTCTTCCAAAAAATAGGTTAAAAAAATCTGCTTCTCCTAAATAGAACTGCTTCATTTGTGTTCCTTTAGTACTACATACTATACTTATGACACCATGCTGTAATAATTTGTTTATATTATGATCTCCAAATTGTGAGCACCATAGGATTAGAGACCATGTCTAATTTACCTTTGTATTCTTTTTCTTCAAGAGATGTATTATCTTTTGGCAGTATTTGGGGACTAAAAATTGTTTTAAGGATAAAGACTAAATAAGATTATTTTTGTAACCTATTCAACATTTAGAGCAGTATTTTATAATAAGCATATAGAATAAGCCATACACAGCTAACCCTAATATCAGCAGTTCAAACCTATCCACTAGTCAGAAACCTATGAGCTGGAACCAACTCGATAGTACTTAACAACAACAACTATGATATTTATTTGGACTTCTGGTATGGCACTACAGGATCGGCACTGGACTGTGAACCACAAAGGTCAGCAGTTCAAATCCACTAGCTGCTCTTTGGAAACCTTATACAGGGTTGCCATGAGTCAGAACTCAACAGCACTGAACAAATTTCCTTATCGGGTAAGTATGGAACTGCTAACCCCAAGGTCAATGGTTTACACCCACCAGCTGCTCCTTAGAAACCCTATACAGAGTGGCTATGAGTCATGGTTCGGGCTGCGAACCTTAAGGTCAGCGGTTCGAAACTACCAGCCGCTCCGTGGGAGAAAGATGAGGCTTTCTACTCCAGTAAAGATTTACACCCTAGGAAACCCTGTTCAGGGTCGCTATGGGTCGGAACCGACTCGATGGCACTTAACAACAACGAGTCATGGTAGTGTAGTGGTTACGAATCGGGCTGCGAGCCGCAAGGTCAGCAGTTCGAAACTACCAGCTGTTCCACGGGAGAAAGATGAGGCTTTCTGCTCCCGTAAAGATTTACAGCCTTGGAAACACTGTACAGGGTTGTTATGACTCCATGGCACATAACAACAACAACATGAGTCAAAACTGCGGCAACAAAACTTAACAACAGCAGCAAACATATCCCTTAACAAATATGAAATAATATTCATTTATTAATTTTTCAAGCAAATAATGATCTTAACATTTAGCCACCACAATTACTTACGGTTGCATTTAGACCATTTTGGATGCTGAATTATCAACTGTTCTAAAGCAGTAATAACAGTTAAATCCCTCCTGGAAAAATAAATGATGACTAATTCTGTAAAAAGTTGCTCTGGTAGCGTAGTGGTTATGAGTCAGGCTGCTACCCTCAAGGTCAGCAGTTTTAAACTACCAGCTATTCTGCGGCAGAAAGATGAGGCTTTCTGATCCAATAAAGATTTACAACCTCAGAAACCCGACACAGGGTTGCTATGAGTTGGAACCAACTCCACAGCATATAACCACCACTGCCACCAATTCTAAGAAGCTCTGATAGCATGTTGTTGTTGTCACAAGAGAAAAGATGAGGCTTTCTGCTCCCGTGTAGATTTACAGCCCTGGAAACCCTGTACAGGGTCGCTATGAGTTGGAACCGATTCCATGGCACATAACAACAACAAATCACCAATTCTGCAAAAAGCTACTGAAAATGTTTACACCCATCCCTTGATTATTGCATGTAAAGCTAGAATCCATTGATACTTGAGCAAAAGGTTGTGTCGAGTGTCACTCCTACTTTCAAATGACACTTCTAAGAGCTAATCTTTAATATCATTAATGAACAATGCTCCAGATCAAGTACTGCATAGTTTTTCTGCATCCAAATAGCCAATCCTTACCTACTTCATTATAACAGTACTTTAACTAACTAACTGGGTTTTCTATGTTTCAAGTAATCTTGCTAAAAAATCACATCACACCATTCTTCTAATTCCATCTCATTCAGAATAAATGTGAAAGTTCATATTATTGATTTTAAGGTCCAACACAACTCACACTCCCCTTTTCTTGTTACCTCAATGGCATCACAAACTACTGCTTTCCCACTCAATATGTTCTAGTCATACTATACTTCTGGTTGTTTTATCAATTTTCTATGGAATAGGTTGGTCCTTTATTTCCCTTGTACCTTTGATGCAAAGTCACATTCCCAGACAGACCTTTCCTTACCAGCTCTTACTTACTTACCAAAATGGCTAAAATTTAAAAGGCTTACATTACCAAATACTGGTGAGGATGTGGAATATCTAGAACTCTCATACAATGTTAATGCTAATCTGACAGCTTTTTTTCCCTTATTTTACATTGTTGTAGTTAAGTGCCGCTGAGTGAGTTCTGACTCATAGCGACCCTGTATAAGGTTTCTGAGGAACCGCTGGTAGGTTTGAACTACTGACCTTGTATAGTTCACAGTCCAGTGCTGATCCATTGAGAAGTCATAATTAATCATTTCAAAGAGAACAATTCAGTGGCATTTAGTACATTCACAGTACCGTGCAATCACTACTTCTACGTAGTTCCAAATCATTTACATCACTACAAAAGAAAACCCAGTAACCAATAACTTGCCATTCCCCTCCAGAGGCTGGCAACCACCAATCTGCATTCTTTGTCTATGGATTTACTTATTCTGGATATTTCATATAAACAGAATACAGTATGTAACCTTTTTTGTTTGGCTTCTTTCAGTACGTATCTTTTGTGGTTGAATATAAATCCATTGTATGTATATGCCATATATATATGCAACATGATTTGTTTAACCATTTGCTGGTGGGCATGTATGTACATGTATTTGTTAGAGTATTTGTAGTGGTGGAATTACTGGTTCATTCGGATAATTCTATGTTTCACAACTGGAGGAAGTACCAAACGGTTCTGCACAGCAGCTGACCCATTTCACATTCCCACCAACTTTGTACATGGGCTCCAATTTCTCCACTCCCTATTAAGACTTGTGGTTTTGAGGTCCGGCAGATTCTTACAAAACTAAACACATATATTCTATGTGGCCTGGTAATTTCACTCCTAGGTATTTCTCCAAGGGAAATGAGAACATATCTTATAAAAATACCTAAATAAGAATGTTTATATGCTGGATTAATAATAGCTCTACACTGGAAATAGTACCAATTTCCACCAGTAGGAAGGCAGATTAACAAACTGTGGTATAGATATACAGTGGAATACTTGTGAGTAACTAAAGGAACACAAAACTTATAGATACACCAGAGGCAAATTGCAAAAACATTATTCTGAGTGAAAACAGCTTTATACAAAAGAATTCATAGTCTTTGAGTCAAATTATGTGAAGTTCTAAAACAGGTCAAACTAATATCCGGTGGTGGTGGTAGGACAATCAAAACAGTAATTGCCTCTGGGGTAAGGGAAGGGATGGGTATGGACTGGTAGGAAAGCAACATTAAGGAATTTTCTGGGATGATGGTAATGTTCTTTTTTATAGGAAGGAGGGGTGTTGGGTTACATAGGTATATGAATTTGTCAAAACAAAGTTAATATATAAGGGGTATTTTTTTCAAAGAGTTTGTGGAAAAGTGGAATTGAAAAACAATGGAATTTTCTATGAACTGTTGAAGTGCACTCTTCTACTTATTATGTGCAAATTTTATTATATACAAATTTCATCTGGAAAGAAACAACCAGCAAATATTGAGCTCTAATCAATGATATGCCTAGTAAATACTTGATGAGAAATGTACTGATTCTGCAACTGACTTTGGAATGCATCAAAAGATTAAGATGGACTGATGGATGAAGAAATGGAAAGAAGGGATTTAAAACAAATACAGTAAAATGTTAATTGTAGAATCTAGTTGAAGAATATGTGGTGGTTATGGCAAATTTTCTGAAACTCTGCCCTTCAAAAATTTTCTTAAAACATCAAGAAACCAGTAAACTACTCCCTTCCCTACTTCACAACACTATTCTCTTGACCTATGGGTCAGAATGGACAATGACAGTGTGTTTTGGTTGTTTTTTGGGTTTTGGTACAACACTTATTATCAAGGAGTCCAGATAGCATGCACAATGGTTACTGCTTGACGGGTAACTTAAAGGTTGGCATGGTTCGAACCCACCAGTCTAGTCACTCCACGGTAAACAACATGGCTGCCTGTTTCCATCAAGACACAGCCCTGGAACCTCTAGAAGGCTGCTCTATGCTATAGCATTCATCATGAGTCAAAACTGACTTGGTGACAATGGATTTGGTTATTTTGGAAAAGCACTTTGTTGCTGTTACGTGCTGCTGGGTCGATTCCGACCCATGGCGACCCTGTACAGGGTTTCCAAGGAGCAGCTGGTGGGCTTGAACCACCAACCTTGCAGTTCAAACGACTTTACAGTCTGATGCATTAGCCCACAGCGCCACACCAGGACTCCTTATAGACTATTTAATTTACCTAGTGTTTTATTTTATTACCTTGTCTTGTTTCACCAAAATGTAAGAGCCATGAACATAGGAATTTATTTTTTGCTTGGATTTACTCCCACATCTAGAACCCTGTCTAACATTTGCAAGTATCAGCAATACCCACTCCACTGCAATAAAAAGATTATCGCAAAACAGTGAGCCATATAAATGTTTTGGTTTCCCAGTGTACATAAAAGTATGTTTACACTATAGTCTATTAAGCATGCAAAATCATTTTGCAAAAAGTTTGAAATACTATGAAAATCACCAAAATGTGACACAGAGACATGAAGTGTACAAAGTGTACACATGTGGTTGAAAAATGGCACTGACAGACTTGCTACTTGCAGTGTTGCCAAACCTTTGATTAGGAAACACACACATTATCTGTCAAGTGCAATAAAATGAAGTATGCCTGGAAACACCTCCTACTATATGTTCTGTGGATTATTATCTCCTCCACAGAATACCACCAGCTCTCATTTCTTGACACTCCAAATCTGTTTCTTCTCCTGTACTATTTTAATGAGTCACACCATCATCTACCCAGTAAACTAAGTCAAAAGTCTTGCTTTTTCCAGGCCTCTCTAGTTCCTCCTTCCCTATTTCCAAACCAGATCCTATAGATTCCACATTCCTTTTATGTCTAGAAATCATTGTTTTTTCATATCCACTGTCACAGTGGATATATGGTTGTTGTTAGATGCCATCGAGTCGGTACCAGCCCATAGTGACCTTATGTACAGAAGAACGAAACACTGCCTGATCCTGGGCCAACCTCACTACTGCTGACATGCTTTGAGTTCATTGATGCTGCCACTCGGCCAATCAATCTTATTGGGAGTCTTCCTCTTTTTCTCTGATCCCTCCACCTTACCAAACATGATACCCTTCTCCAGTGACTGGTCCCTCCTGACAATATGTCTAAAGTATGAGAGACGAAGGAGCACTCTGGCTAAACTTCTTCCAAAACAGATCTATTGGTTCTTTTGGCAAGCCATGGCAATTTTAGTATTCTCCTCCAACACCATAACTCAAATGCATCAATTCTTCTACGGTCTTCCTTATTCACTGTCCAGCTTTCACATGCATATGCGGTTATTGAAAATACCACGGCTTAGGTCAGCCACACTTTAGCCCTCAAGCTCATTTTTTTTGCTTTTAAACACTTTAGGAACAGGTTTTCTTACTTCATATCACCCTACTCTCCTTTGTATTTCTATTTCTAGAGGTGCTCCTAAAAGTTTGATCAAATCACTGTTGTATCAAATCACTGACTCTGTACTGCCTTCATCTACAAATTGAAACTTGTTGGCATGGCGGATGGGGCTCTTAATGATTTGGCTCTATGTAATTCTTCCAGTCTGACACCTTACCACTCTCTACGTGGGATATCACATTGTTGAGTATATTGAACTTTTTAGTAATATCCGTATGTGATGTTCCCCAACTTTTAGGCCCTTCTACGCTCACAAGCGGCTCCTTGGAAACCCTATACAGGGTCGCTATGGGCCAGAATTGGCACTTAACAACAACAACATGTTTCCGCAAGGAGCTCTGGTAGTGTAGTGGTTACCAGTTAGGCTGCCATTCTCAAGGTCAGCAGTTTGAGACCACCATTTGTTCCATGGAGACGAGGCTTTCTGCTCTCGTAAAGATTTACAGCCTTGGAAACCTTATGCAGGGTTGCTATGAGTTAGAAACAACTCCACGGCACACCACCACCAACCTATACTCCCTCTCCCATTCTTTACAATTCTATGAGGGTATCTATCCCTCTTTTGGAGTCCTGGTGTGATGCTGTGGGTTAATGGGACACACTGCAAAGCTGTTTGAATTGCAAGGTCGGTGGTTCAAGCTCACCAGCTGCTCCTCGGAAATACAATACAGGGTCGCTAAGGGTCCGAACGGACTTGATGGCACTTAACAACAACAACATCCCTCTTTAGAAAGTTCTCCAAATACTCATCCCCTCCCCATGATCTTCCTATGTTTTCTCACACCATCTTATCTTTTTACCTCTATCATAGCATGAAAACTATAGATCAAGAACAGTACTTTCAGCATAACAAGTTATGGCATGATATCATGTATAAAAAGATAGTAAAATCTATTTGTTAGATGGAGTCAGTTTATGCTATGCTGTACAATACCATAAGGAACCCTGGTAGTGTAGTGGTTACGAATCGGGCTGAGAGCTTCACGGTAGCAATTCGAAATCACCAGCTATTCTGCGGGAGAAAGATGAGGCTTTCTGCTCTCGTAAAGATTTACAGCCTCGGAAACTCTGTACAGGGTCACTATGAGTTGGAACCAACTCCACGGCACATGACCACCACCACCATATAATATCATGCAAGGTCAATGGTTCAAGCTCACTAGCTGTCCCTTGGAAACCCTATACAGGGTTAGCTATAGGTCAGAACTGATTCAACAGCACTTAACAAGAACAACATACAATATCAAGATCAACAGGAGATAATTAAGGGCTGAAATAGAGAGGGGTTCATGAAGAAGGCAGGGTAAAATTTGAGGAAAGAGAGACTATGTCTAGGAAGAGGAAAAGAAAATGAGAAAAAGTATTGTGTAATTAAAAACATGTTTTATAAGTTTATGTAAGAGACTAAGAAAAGCAACACACTCCTGAAAGGAGAAATAATCATGGTGAACATGGAAAAAAAGAGTCAAGCCTGCTAAGAAAAACGCTGGCGATTACACACAGAACTGAATAATTGTACTAGGGCTTCAAAAAATTTGTGGGAAGACTCCATTATCTTTAAATTCTGCTTCTTCACATACTTTTTTGAAGCCACCCACCCCCACCCCCATACAGTGACTGGAGCGTGTTAAAGTTTAAGTCTGGGAATTGGTACTTGATCATGGAAGATTTACAAGTGGTTTTCATGAAAATGCATCAGAAGCTCAGCATTAAAGGTATTTGTGAAGGCTTGACAGTGAACTAGGCAGACAGACCACGCAGACCCTCTTGAGCAAAGATACAGAAAACGAAAAGAACAGATTCGGATGATGGTCTCAGAACTGTGAGTTTCATATAAAGGTACAATTAGCTAGTTCTCACCAGGAAAAACAGCTGAATGGACTAGAGGGAAAGAAACAGAAAAAAGCTGGTGATAGGCTAGAAAGACACAGTGGAATGGAACCATCTTGAAATTTTTCAGGTAGCTGTGAAGGCAAGAGTGGTTGGTACTAAAGAATCACTCTTAATTTCCCACTGTTGTTTCCTGGTTGCTTTTTGTTTTATTATTTTTTTTCTCTTCTTTTCCCATTACTATGGTCTTTATAGGTTGTTTTTCCCCCCCAGGGTTTTCCTGATTTTTGTGTTTAGCTTTATTTATCCTCCTCCTATCTTGTAGGAGTGTTTTCTCTTCCTGTCTTCCCGATAGGAGACAGCAACTGCAGCCACACAGTCAAGCCACTGCCATAACCCTCTAAAACCCGACCAACAGGGCTAAAGTCAATACCGGCTGCTATACATCAGAACAGCCACTACAACCAACAGCTGCCAAATCCACTTTGACTTGAACTGAATGAACAGCAAACAGAGATCTCCAGATCATACCTATCAGGAGGCAATTGGTGAGTGTCTAAGAATACACCAACTTAATACAAATACAGCACCGCCACAATCCCTGAAAATCAGCAGAAATTTTCTGTCCACATGAAGAAACAAGAAAGAGAAACTCAAACAAACCCACCAAGAGGAAGTGCTAGAAGAGATATTGGAATTACCTGAAAAATAATTAAGGATAATTATATTAGGAGTTCTGGTAACCTACTGGTTACAAATCAGGCTGTGCTAAATGTCAAGGTCAGCAGTTCAAAACTACCAGCTGTTTCACGAGAGAAACATGAGGCTTTCTGCTCCTGTAAAGATTAATAGCCTCTGAAACCCTGTACAGGGTTGCTATGAGTCAGAACCGACTCCACGGCACACAACAACATCATCCAAATGTTTCATAGAAAGGTTGAAGAAACTAGGAGGAATTCAGGAAAGCATTACAGGAACAATCAAACAAAACAGACACAGAATTGAAAACAATATAAAATCTGAAACAAAAATCCAGATGTTTTTATATTTTGGTTTTATAAACACCAAAATATAAAAAATGGACAATAAACTGAAAGGGCGAAGGAGAACCGAATCAATGGAAGCCAGAGTTAGTGAGCTTGAATATAAATCTCAATATAGGTAACACAGAAGAATAACCAGAAAATTAATTAAGTATCTGAAGAAAGCCTAAGATTCATGTGGTACACAACATGAAAAGGAATAACCTATGCGTGATTAGAATTCCAAAATGGGAAGAGACAAAGAAAATCACAGAAAAGATTGTCAAAGAGCTGCCTGAAAAAAATTTCCCTCACATCACTAAAGACAAGAAGATAAGCATGCAAGAAATGAAACAAACCCCAGACAGGACAGACCCCAAGGAAAATCACCAAGACACACCATAACACCAAACTCTCTAAAATCAAAGACAAGGAAAGAATGATGAAACCAGCTTGAGAAAATGAAATGTCACCTACAAAGGAAAACAAGTAAGATTACGCTCTGACTTCTCAGCAGAAATCAAGCAGGCAAGAAGGCAATAGTGGAGACATGTACAAAACTCTGAAAGAAAAAAAATGAGAATCACATAACCAGCAAAGCTTTCCATCAAATATGACGGCAAAATTAGAATATTTCCAGAGAGAAATCAAAGGACCTTTGTAAAAGCAAGCCAACTCTCCAAAAAAAAGGTATTTGTGGAGTGGGATACACTATGTAATTGGGAGGAACAGGTGGTAATGCTTGTTGTTTGGGAAAGGGGGAATAGGAGTCTAAGTATTGTCTAAGTCTAGTTTGTGGTTTTTCTTTAAGACAGTATCTAAAAAAGGAGTAAAAGGAGAAGAATCAATTTATTTTACGTGACTGTGTCAAGCTGTTCTAAAGCCAACAGGAAATACATGACATGGTAGAGAGTATGGGTGCCAGGCAGGCAGGATGTCTAAAACACTGGCTCTAAGATGACAGAATCCATCTGATGCTATTGTGTCATGTTATCGCAGCAGATGGGTATATTGGAATCATCTGTTTCTGTACTTTCTGTTTTTTAGTTTTTAAGCCTCTTAAGAGATTCAGACTCAGCACATGAGAGAAATCTACTTTTTAAAAACATCTCAACTATTATAAAAGCAAAATATCAAATGGCAGAGGAACTTGCCTATTGAGGAGGCTGGCTCATTCCTGCTTGCGTTGGTCCCTACCAGCTTTCTAGTGGCTCTGTAGTCTGGGAGCCTTTTTATTTACTTTGGAGTTTGAGAATAAGCATACCAGCTGCCACAGAAATTTGACTCTAGTATCTATTACTGCCACTATCACAAGTTAAAGCACCATGCTGTTTATCCCGGTATCAAATGGTTCAATCTCTACTACTATCTCTGGGATCTCATTTCCAACTCCAACCATTGCCCCTACTACAGTCACCACCACCTTCAATCTAAAACTACAGATATCAACTGAGATTAGTATTGTTCCAGACAGTGTTACTTCTGTACCTTCTACTTCAAACCTCAATTGTAACTCCTCTGATATTTTACAATAAGCTGGAGAGTCTGATAAGCCAGGGGAACCTTGAGCTACGGGATCATGAGAAACACTTCCTTTATCAGGCCAAACGGGTCAATGCTTGGCAGTGTACATCGATTGAAATGGTGAGATTATTATTACTTTACATGGAGAAATGGAAAAAGTGAAACTGTATCAGAAAAGGCTGGAAAAAGAATTGGATTTTATCCCGTCATAGCTGAATGAACTAGATCTGCTGATTCCTTTAGAGGAGTCTGTGAAGGATCACAGTGGACTTGTGTATCTGCCAACATGCAGATGAGCAATGTGAGTAGCCAGAAACTATAGACGCTCCGCTGAAACATATTGCCCAAGATCTCAAGGACATTACTGGACGCCTGAATGCATTTAAAAGTCCTACTGACACCACAGACCCACTACGTCAGAACTGTAAAATTCTGAATGCTCATATGGACTCTCTGTAGCAGATTGATCAGAATTCAGGTTTGCTGCAAAGGAAGGTAGAAGACGTAACACAGGTTTTTCAAGGATTTCAGTGAACACGATTTTTTTTTTTAATGTTTTATTGTGAATTATATTATAGTTTACACGAGAGAACTTTAGTTTTACATTCACTGTATTGTACATTGTTTCATTGCTATGGTTCCAATCCCCTCCGTGCATCATCAATCGACCAAAGGGTATACTCCACAAACCCACCGCATACACTCCCACTCTCCCCGCCTCCCTCCCCAGTCTTCAGCACACAGTCCCTCTCCCTCTCTGGATCCAAAGTCCCCAGCCGCTTCATCACTCCATGTCATCATCTCTGCCTCTATCTCAGGCCTCGATGCTCCTCTGGGTAGGGTGCCGCTCTCGGCTCTTCTCCCTTGATGGTCCTAGAGACCTCCGCTCCTAGACTGGAGAGTTAATCACTCCCTTCCTTGCTATAAATCGTCTACCTTTACATTTCCAACCCTCACAATCAGTACTGATAATAATTATTCACTATTGTATCACAAGTGACCCTTCTGCATTTCATTTCATCAGCTCCGAATAGAAAGATTGGATAGTACTCACTGGAGATTCTGCCTTCCTCCATGCCCCCTGGCTCTAGGTCTCCTCTTGAAAGCTTGCCTTTGTAGTCCCCTCCCCCCACCATTTTAGGTATCCAATGTCCAAGTTGCCCATCTCTGTCTACTGTGTGTGTGGAGGGGGTGGGAATGATTCCTGCTGTAAGAATTTGTTCCCTCTTTTGAGTTTCAGTGAACACTATTGCAATATTAGGATTACCTTTGATTAAGTGATCATATCTTCAGCATGCTATGTGGGGATTATTCATTACTTCCAAATTCTGAGGAACCCAAAATAGTGTGTATACGTATTTTTTCCATTAAAATGTTGTGTTGTTAAGAATTTGACTTTTAGTGCCAGAAATCTAAACTACATTAGTCCCTCTGTCTGGGCATCAAACTATTAGGTATTGATTCCATGTGTGTAATTTGTATCTCACTCTCCAAGATTATCATCAACACACAGGATCCTGATCCTTTCTCATTCTAAGCAAGTCATATGGAAATGTTTACTTAAAAGTAAATGCGAACTAATCTTTATCGGGTACCTAGTACATGCACTATATAGTGCTAGGTATGATCAATTCTGCCTCCTTAGGGAAATTACTCACTAATTCAGGATACAATTAATGTCAGTCTCTGGTAGTGTAGTGGTTACGAATTGGGCTGTGAACCGCAAGGTCAGCAGTTCGAAACTACTAGCGGTTCCACGGGAGAAACATGAGGCGTTCTGCTCCCGTAAAGATTTACAGCCTTGGAAACACTGTGCAGGGTCACTATGAGTCGGAACCGACTCCAATGCACTTAACAACAACAACATATATAAAAAGAATATAAACATAGAAGAAAGTGTGTTACCAGTTAAAGACATTGTGCTGTAGAAGTTAGTGAAGTGAACAGCGTCATGGTAGTTTCGGAACTTGAATTAGTTATAAAAGAGTATGGTTTGGTTTTGATCAGGGATACAATAGATAATTATGATCAAAAGAAAGAAAAGTGTGGGGCAGAATTTCAAATTCTTGTAGAAACTACACTTCCTGGATCCATGGAGACTGGGGAAATCTCCGAATCTATTGCTTTAAGCCAAAGCGATCCAAAGTCATCTTTAAACTTAACTGTTTAGCTCAACTAGTAGTAGAGAATGTTTGCATTAAGCACTGCCCACTCTTAAAGAATTACCCAGGAGAGCTCAAATCAGTAACAGTAACTATAAAATACAGAAGAGAAGTTTAAGGGACAGAGTCTAAGTTAATGGTAGTGAAATGATATGAATAAGGATAGAATGATGACACAAGGAGAAGAATGTGACTGATGTCATTGAACTGTACATGTAGAAAATGCTGAACGGGTCTATGCCTTGTTCTATATATTTTCACATAGGAAAAAAAAAATTAAACGGTATGGTTCAGAAAATTCCATTATTTTTGGTCAAGTGATACCCTGATGTTTTACTTGGTTTTAGCAAATGGTTTGAGTTGTTGGTTTTTGTATATATAATTGTTTTTAAAGAAAAAAACTTGTTCTTAGCTTTGGAACAGGTCTGATCTGTTATGCTTTGTTTTATTAGGTATTAAATATGATTTTCTAAAACACAAATGTTTTAACAAAATAAACTACTTAAAGGCTTTCAAGTGGGGTGGGGGGTGCAAAATATCAAATGGACAAAGACAAAACCATTATGGGTCCTATGCAAACAGCAGAAAGAAGAGATAGGATCTAAGACAGTTGGGATAAATAAGTAAGGGGTGTCTCAAAAATGAACTACTTTTTTTCTCCTTCTTTGTTGTTAAGTGACACTGAGGAGTTAGCAGTCCAGTGCTGATCCAACAGTCACACACCCAGATGGTCAAATATACGAAAATAAGCAGAATGAAACTTGGAGAAAGTATTTTAGTTGATAACTCTAAAGGCGGCTAGACGGCCTACACTTTTCTTTTTTCAAGCTTTTATTGTGAATTGGGTAAAAGTTCATAGGGCAGATCATCAGTTTTACATTCAACAAATCATATACTTTGTTTCATTACAATGGTTATAATGTACCCTCCATGTACCATCAGTTAACAGTACCTCTTTCTATTCATTTTAGCTTTTTTTGTTTTTCTTTTTTAAACACTCAGGCATATATAATAATTTACAACACCAAGGGCACATCTGCAAGTCTGCCTCCTGGACACCAGCTCTCAGTCCCTCTCTTTCCATGGATCTAGGGTCCTCAGGTGCTCCCTCTCTCCATGTCCCCATCTCTGCCTCCATCTCTGGTGTCGCTGCTTCTCTGGATAAGGTACTGCATTCTGCTTGTGCTCTTATCCTTTGAAGGTCCTAGAGTACTGTTTCTGGACTGTTAAGATTAACTACTCCCTTATTTTTGTTACAAAACTTCTACCTTTACAATTGTGACAGATGCAATTAGTCAAAATAACATTATTGAATTATAAGAATCTTATTCCCATCTCTTTTTACCAGACCCATCTAGATGCGATGTAAACTACCCTGTGGGGAAACCTGTGGGGACCCATTCTCCCCCGTCTCCCCCATTCTTGAAGTAAACTCCCACTTGAAATCTTGTGATCTAGTCACTTCGTGCCTTTATTACCCCCTCATTTTAGGTAGCCAATGTCTAAGTTGCCCATCCCTATCAATCCTGTATATAGAGGGGATAGCATTGATAATTGATGTGAAGACTCCTTCCCTCTCCTCTCTGTTCATCAAGTTGTAGCAATTTACACTTGTTTCCTTTATAAAAAATTGTTTTCTCTTATATCTTCCTCTAGTCAAGTTCTGATTATTAAAACATTGAGGCTAGGTCAAATGGGTACTATCTGCAAGTTTGGGTGTTTTTGAATGTCTCCCCTCGCTTCATATCAGCTGGATGCTTCTCTCTCAGCTATAGTCCTCTGTGGCTATGTCCTTGTCCATGGACTAAGGTGTCCCCAGATCTCACCACACTTCAGACCAACTTGCCCTTCCTCTTCTCTCTCTCTTATCTCCAGGTCAATGGGAGTCTATGGAATGTGACTGAACTCAGCCCCTCTTCATTGCTGCCTTTCCCCCTCTTCCACTCACCAGTAGACCAATGTAGTTGCCAGCAAGCGTACATACCTGTTCATGTGTTCCCCATGTGATTCAGTATTAGAGGGGCGTTTGTCCTGAAGGGACTTGATGGCGTCCTGGTGAACTTGCTTAATCTTGTAGTAGCTAATCATACTGCTACTACATGTCTGTGTTGGATTTTCCCTGTCGTTCTAGCTGTTTGAAGCTGGTCTTCTTGTACTTTCTAGTGGGAGGGTTCCACCTCAGAAGGTTCTATATAAGGCTCAGGATTCCACGTAAGGTCCTATACACTACAAAGGCTTTGCAAGAGGCCTATTTCACTGGGCAAGCTCTAGAACCTCTTTTAGGTATTCCAATCAGTTATACTTGAAGACGGCTTACAAGTTTTCTGTAATCATGTTTCCCAACATTGCTTTGCATCCCACTCAAGTGTCTATTTTATAATAGTAGTCAAGGGAAACCAATATTCATAAGACAGTTAAGTATTTTAGTATTATTTCCCCTCTTCAGACTATGCCTCAATCCCTGTATCATAGAGCCCTGTTGTTCCAAGGTTGAGCATGCATCACTATTTACCTCTGTCCCATTTAGCCCATGCAAATCTGTCTCAGGGCTCCCCTACCTAGCTTGTTCTTCTATACCCTCCCCCTTGTGTATTACCCTCTCCAACACCTGAACTATGATATGTCTGCTCCCTACCCAGTGCCGTCCCGTCGCCTCCCTCCATGTCCCTCAAACTCCCCAACCCCCATCAGTAAACAACATGTTTCTGAAAATCAGTAGTTATCTGCAGAAAAGTCCTTGCAGCAATATACTTGTCTTAGTTTCCTTAGGGTGTCTTCAGAATAAGAGGTCCAATCAAAACAGTAGTTTTTGAGAGGATCTGCTGGGTCATCACATTAATTTTCAAAAAGAGCATTTCAAGATCAATTTTAAAGTACAATGTTGTCTGTGATAATATAAAATTCATATGCTTACAAGCAAGACCAGTCAGTACTACTATTACTAAATTTACACACCACCCATAAAGCCAGTGATGATAAAATTAAATAATACTACTAACTTCTTCAGTCTGAAATTGATAAAACGTGTAATCATTAAGATGTATTCGTAACTACTGGCAACTGGAATGCAAAGGTTGGAAACAATGAGACTAATATGGCCTTGATAATAGAAATGATACTGAAAATCGCATGATAGAAATTTCCAAGAGCAATGATTTAGTCACTCCAAATACTTTTTTTTTCACACAACATAAAAGAAATACTCATGGACCTCACCAGAAGAAGTAAACAGAAATCAAATTGTCTACGTCTGTAATAAGATGTAGTAGAAAATCATCAGCCAGAACAAGGCCAGGGGCTGACTGTGGAACAGACCATCAACTACTCAAATGCAAGTTTAAGCTGTAGAAAAGTAAAATAAGTACACAAGAGCAAAAATATGACCTTGAATAGATCCAACCAGATTCAATGCATTTGAGACACTAGTCACTAAAGACCAGAAGAGTTGTGGGATAACATTAAGAACATCACACATGAAGAAAGCAAAAAGGTCTTAATGTAAAAAACAAAAACACAAAATTCTTTACTACTGAACTTATAAATAATATCGTGATTAACTGAAGAAAAGACTGAAAGTTGTCAAAGACTATTTTGCTTGGATCTACAATCAGCACTCATGGAAGCAGCAGTCAAGAAAACCAATGACAAACTGCATTAGACATAACTGCTATACAAGTCCTCTTTAAAGTGTCCAAGAGCAAAGGTATCAGTTTGAGGACTAATGTGTGCGCGGCCCAAGCCATGGTATTTTCAATAGCTTCATATGCATGTGAAAGTTGGATAATAAATAAAGGAAGACAGGAAAAGAATTGATGCATTTGAGTTATGGTGTTAAGAGAAGAAAATTGAAGGTATTATGGGCTGTCATAAAATAGGTCTGTGTTGGAAGAAGTATAACTAGAGTGCTCCTTAGATGCCAGGATTGTGAGACTTCATTTTTCATACATCAGATATGTTATTAGGCGGAATAAGTCCCTGGATTAAGACACCATGCCTGATAAAGCAGAAAGTCAGCAAAAAAGAGAAGACCCCCAACAGGATGTAGTGATACTATGGCAGTAGCAGGGGGTGCCCAAGCCCAAGCCAGGACTGGGCTGTGTTCATTCTGTTGTGCATAGCTTGCTATGAGTTGGAACTGACCCAATAGCATATAACAGTAACAGCTGCAGCAATAGAGAATTCTTTATTTTCTTGTTATACATCTGACTACTGTTAGTGTGATTTATCTAAATGTTTGTTGTAAGTGCTGTCAAGCTGGGTCCCACTCATAGCGACCCTGTATAATGTTTCTAAGGAGCGACCAGTGAGTTCGAACTAACAACTTTTTATTCAAATCGACCTTGCAGTCCAGTGCTTTATCTATAATGTCACACCAGGGCTCCATTTAAAGGTTTGGGAAAACAAAAACTATTTTATTAAAAACTATGATGTTGTTGCTACAGTTGTTAAGTGTTGTTAAATCAGTTCTGACTTACATGAACCCTCTACAGAGTTTCCAAGGAGTGGCTGGTATGTTTGAACCACCGACCTTGTGATTAGTAGTCCAGTGCTTATCCTAAAGTGCCACACCAGAACTCTACATAACAAGATAACCATTAAGATAAAGCTGTAGTGTTAAAGTTGTATAAAAAAACATTCTCAGAGAACAAACAAGATGGCGGATAGTGTGGACGTGCAGTAAAGAAGCCCTGCCAAGTAGGCTCAGGGGATGGTCCCAGAACTGTGAACCACATATAGAGGAATATTTAGAAGGTTGGAAGGCTTACAGCTGGGGGAATTTGTGGCAGAAGCAAGAAATCCATTGCTTTCTAGTCCAGGATGCTTAGCTGCTCTAGGGGCCACCATCTTGGGTGAGACCAAGCGGGGAAAGGATCGGAGCAGACATTCTTTTCTTTTGGTATATGTTCATTGGTCCCTTGCTGTCTGAGTACCTCCATTCTGGTGACTATAGGGGTGCCTGAGCTAGTGGACACAGCAGCCCCACCCTTGGAGGGTTCTACTACGCATGCGCACAGATCTCCTTGAAATTCAAAGAGACAGTTTTCAATTAAAACCAAACGGCCACAGCCAGCCCCTAACTGTTTATAACTAGAAAAAAGGCCTGAATGGGGATTGTGGAGTGGGACAAGCAGACAAAAAAGGAAATAAGCCGAAAATTAAATTCTAAATTACATCAAAACGACCAACAGTGGCATCTTGAAATTTCTCAAGAAGAAGAGTGAAAAGGGAAGCCCATTTCCTGATCACATCTACCTGGAGGCAATCAGAAAGCATAAAAAAATAACAAAATACATATCTATCTAAGTATTAAGGCCACAGATAACCCATGAATATGCCCAAAAAACAGAAGCAGATGAGCATATCTGCACTTGTCCAGAAACGCGATAAAGAGACTGAGGCAAATGAGCTGAAAGGAGACCTACACTCCATACTGGAAGATGGGCAGCTTTGGAAATGCCAGAGAAGGAATTCAGAAAAATGATTATAAAATGTATCAAAACACTATACAATGCAGTCGAGAAAAATAAGGAAGAAGTCAGGAAAGTGCTACAGGAACAATCAAATAAAATAGATAGAGCATTGGAAACAATTCAAAACCTACAGAAAGAGGTCCAAACGATTAATAATAGAATATCAGAAATGGATAATACATTGAAAGGGCAAAGGAGAATTGAAGAGATAGAAGCTAGAACTAGTGAGCTAGAAGATAAATCTCTCAACACTACAACGAAAGGAGAACAAATACAAAAAAGGATAAAAAAAATCTGAAGAAGGCCTAAGATTCATGTTGGATAACATGAAGAGGAATAACCTAAGAATTATTGGCATTCCAGAACAGGAACAATCACACATGTCCACAAAGGAGACAGTTGAAGAGCTTCTAGAAGAAAAATTTCCTAACATCCTGAAAAGTGAAAAGATAAGCATTCAAGAAGCTCAACGAACCCCAGGATGGATAGACCCTGAAAGGCAATCACCAAGACATATAATAATCAAGCTCTCCAAAATCAAATATAAAGACAGCATCTTGAAAGCAGCTAAGGAAAAGAGAAATATAACATACAAAGGCAGGCAAATCAGATTAAGCTCAGATTTCTCAACAGAAACCATACAGGCAAGAAGGCACTGGGGAGAGATACATAAAACCCTGAAAGTAAAAAACTGCCACCCAAGAATCCTCTACCCAACAAAGCTGTCAATCAAATATGATGGTGTAATCAAAACATTCCAGGATAAGCTGAAGCTAAGGGATTTTGCCAAAGTCAACGCTGCTATGAAAAACATCCTAAAGGAAGTTCTGTGGACTGAGAACCAACAAGAACACATAACTACGAATGACGTACATGGCAGCATCAACCTGAACTCAGTTGACAAATTAAAGAGTCAAGAACAGAATAAAATGCTAAGAACAGAGGATCTGGGAGGTCAGTCTATGATCAAAACAATTACAATGTGAAAGAAGGTAAACACAGAGGAATAGAGATCCAGGTGGTGGGAAGGTCAGGTACATTACTGGATAAAATAGACTGTCTTAAATGGAGGGAAGAACTAATGGAATATAATAAGGTAACCACAATGGGGCTGGGGTGGGTGGGTTTACTTTGGGTGTTGGGGAGGGCAATCCAAGAAGGGGGAAGGAGGTAGAAGAACAAAATAGTTTTCATGGCCTAGTGGGACAGAGGTAAATAGTGGTGCATACTCAACCTTGGAACAACAGGGCTCTGGGATACAGGGATCTAAGTATAGCTTGAAGAGGGGATATAATACTAAAATCCTTGACTGTCTTATGAACATTAGATTCCCTTGACTACTATTGTAAAATAGACACTTGAGTGGGATAGAAAGGAATGTTGGCAAACATGATTAGAGAAAACTTGTAAGCCAGCCTTCAGCCTATAAGTGATTGGAATAAATAAAGGGGTTCTACAACTTGCCCAGTGAAATAGGCCTCGTGTAAAGCCTTTACAGAATATAGGACCTTAGGTGTAATCCTGAATCCCATATAGAACCTTATGAGGTGAGACATTCCCATTAGAAAGGACAAGCAGACTGGAACAGCTACAGTAACAGAAGATACATCTTCATGATGAACCTGACCTATACTCAGGGCGGTTGTTGTTGTTGTGTGCCGTGGAGTCGGTTCCGACTCATAACGACCCTGCACAGGGTTTCCGAGGCTGTTATTCTTTACGGGAGCAGAACACCTCATCTTTCTCCCGCGGAGCAGCTGGTAGTTTTGAACTGCTGACCTTGTGGTTCACAGCCCGATTGGTAACCACTACACTACCAGAGACTCAGAGCAGCAGTTACTCTAAATCAAAGGGAAAGAGTCTTCACATCAAGTATCAATGCTATCCCCTCTGAGCACAGGGTAGACAGGGGCGGGCAACTTATTAGACATTGGCTACCTAAAATGCGGGGGCAATAAAGGCATGAAGTGACTGGCTTACAAGGTTTCAAGAGGGAGTTCAGTTTAATAGTATTGGATGGGGGGGGGGGAGGGGGAAAGAAAGAGTCCCCGCCGAATAGCTATCATCTTATCTAAATGGGTCTGGTGAAAGGAGATGGGGATAAGATTTGTAAGATTCACTGGTGTATACTTGTTATTATGACTAACTGCGACTTTCACAATTGTAAAGGTAGAAGTTTTGTAACAAAAAAAAAGGGGAATGGTTAATCTTACAGTCCAGAAACAGAGGACCCTAGGACCATCAAGAGAGGAATGCAAAAGCAGACTGCGGGACCTTATCCAGAGAGGCAGCAGTGCCAGAAATGGAGGCAAAGATGGGGGTATGGAGAGGGGGACCGGCTGAGGACTCTACAGATTCATGGACTAAGAAGAGAAGGACTAAGAGCTAGTGGCCAGGAGCAGACTTACAGACTGTGCCCTTTGGAAATGGAAATTATTACATATGTCTGAGTGGTTTTTTTTTTTTTTTTAAAGCTAAAGTGGATAGAGAAAGAAATACTGTTAACTGATGGCACATGGAGGGGATTATAATCAATGTAATGAAACAAGGTATATGATTTGTTGAATGTAAAACTGATGATATGCCCTGTAAACTTTCACTCAATCCACAATAAAAACCACAAATTAAACAACAACAACAAACATTCTCTGCTAAAATAAGAGACTACCCATTTGGAGAAACGAAAGCTCGCTGTTTCATTTACTGTTCACCTCATATAGAAGTGACCTTATTTTTTTAAGTCTGCATTTTGATGATGAAAATTCCCTTTTATGGTTAACGACACAGATTCCAGTCTTTGTGGTTAAGCTGAATCCAACTCATAGTTACCTGATATGAGTAGAACTGCCCCACTGAGTTTCCAAGGATGTAAATCTTTATGCAAATGTAAAGAAAAAAAAAATCCTCACCACTTGACCAATAAACAACATTCTTATGAACAGAGAGGAGAAAAGACTGAAGTTGTCAAGGACTTCATTCTTCTTAGATAAACTATCAGCACTCATGGAAGCGGCAATTAAGAAATCAGACAACATATTGCACTAGGCAAGACCTTTTTAAAGTGTTGAGAACTAAGGTTCGCCTGACCCAAGCCATGGTAATTTCAGTAACCTTATATGCATGCGAAAGCTGGACAATGAATAAGGAAGACTGTAGAAGAATTGATGCTTTTGAGTTACGGTGTTGGAAAGAGAATACTAAAAGTGCCATAGGCTGCCAAAAGAACCAACAGAACTGTGTTGGAAGAAGTGCTGCTTGGAGGCCAAGATGGCCAAACTTTGTCTCTCGTACTTCGGACACATTGTCAGGAGGGACCAGTCGCTACTGAAGGATATCGTGTTTGGTAAGGTGGAAGGTCAGAGAAAAAGAGAAAGATTCCCCAGCGAGATGGATTGGCCAAGTGGCAGCATCAGTGGGTTCAAGCATGGCAATGACAGTAAGGCTGGCCCAGGATTGGGCAAGTGTTTCGTTCTGCTTTGCATAAGATCGCTATGAGTAGGTAACGACTCAATGGCACCTAACAATAACAACAAATCTTTATGGAAGCCGACCATGACATTTTCTCTCATGGAACGGCTGGTTTGAACTGCTGAAAGTCGAGCACTTTAACTACAGCGTACGTAGGATCCTTATGATATATAGATTTATAGATATATAGGTTGGCAAACTGTAAGCCTATACATCAAAGTTGGCCTACTACCTATTTTTAAGATAGTTACATGGGAACATAATGACTTGAATTTATTAACATAAATTTCCATGGCAGAGAGGAATCAGTGACAGGCAGTACAGCCTGTGAAGCCTTACATATTTACTCTCCGACGCTTGATAGAAAGTGTACCAACTATTATATTGTTGTTGTTACTGTGTTAAATACCATCGAGTCAGTTCAGACCTTGTTTATTTTTCTGAGGCGCGGCTGATGAGTTTGAACCACCGAGCTTATAGTTCAAACCAACCATTATACAGCTGTAGCTATGTATGCTGCTTAAAATTTGAGATAGAGCAGTCCAGTTGTGGTAAGATGCAACAGTGGCACTTATACAATGAAGTATGCTCTACTGCTGACGTGGGGAAAATGAGATGAAAGTAGCTGATCAAGCACAATTTTTAAATCACAATGTTCACACCCTACATTCGTGGCTGTGTGCCGTGGAGTCGGTTCCGACTCATAGTGACCCTGTATAGGGTTTCCAAGGCTTTAAATCTTTACAGGAGTAGAAAGCCTCATCTTTCTCCTGGTAGTTTTGAACTGCTGACCTTACAGTTCGCAGCCTGATTCGTAACCACTATGCTACCAGAGCTCCTTCATTAGGTACTGAATTTTCATTAGAGGGAAAGTGAAGCTTGGTAAGATCAAGTCACTTGCCCGAAGTAACAGAAGCAGGATTTAGGTAGGAGTCTGGCTTTAAAACCTCACTATCTTTCTACTGTAGCTCCATTTCTATTTTGTCTTTTATGGTTCCCATCTATGATAGAGTTTTGGGGGTATACAGTGGAGGACTCAGAATATTGAAAGAAGCAGACAGGACTTTAAAAGAGATGAGCAGCAGCACAATGACTGCAAGATCATAGGGAAGCAATGAGTCAATTTAAGGAAGCACCAGCAGATTTCCAAACTTCACCTACAAGATTCTCTTTAAAATACAAATGTCTAGTAGATTACAGACATATAGCTTAACTCCCTAACCAGATACAAATGCCTACATATAACCTTTTATTGTGAAATGAGTGATTGTTTACGTGGGAGAACATCGGTTTTGCACTTATCCTATTGTATTTCATTTCATTGCAATGATTACAATCCCTTCCATGCATCATCGTTCAGAAGCAAACAGTAGTTGCTTCTTTCTGTTTCTGATGTATACAAAAGTCTGCCTGCTGGCCACCAACACACAGCCTGTTTCTTTCTATAAGTCTAGAGTCCTCAGCTGCTCTCTCTCTCTATGTCATCATCTCTGCCTCCACTTCTGGCGTGGCTGCTTCTCTTCCCCCTTGATGGTCCTAGAGTCTTCTGTTTGTGAAACATTAAGATTAACTACTCCCCCCTTTATGTTATAAAACTTCTACTTTTGCAGCTGTGACAATCACAGTTAGTCATGATAACAATTACTCACTACTGAATCACAGAATCTTTCACCAGACCTGTCTAGACAAGATGAAAACTATTCAGTGGGGATTCTACCTTCCCCACAAACTCTGAAACTAAACTCCCTCTTGAAAACTGGTAAGCCAGCCACTTCGTGCCTTTATATAGCCCCCATTTTAGGTAGCCAGTGTCTAAGTTGCCCGTCCCTATCAACTCTGTATACTGAGGAGGTAAGCTTGATCAATGATGTGAAGACTCCTTCCCTCTTAGTTGGTATTTTGAGCTAATACATCTATAGGTATACCTCAAGTTAATCCAATTGTAGCGATTTACACTTGGTTCCTTTATTTTACCTTTCAAATTTCTTTTATGTCTTCCGCTAATCAAACTCGAGTCATCAAGCCATTGAAGCCAGATCAAATGGGTATTACCTGAAAATTTGGGTGTTCTTATGCGTCATCCCTCATGTGGTATCACCCGGGCTAGGTCCTTGTCCATGGGATTAGAAGTCCTCAGGTCTCATCACACTCTGGACCAACTAGCCCTTCTTCTTCTCTCTCAACAGGAGTCTATAGAACTTTCCCCTACTTACACTCATTTGTAGACCAACACAGTCACCAGTTAGCTTACATGCCTGCTTGTGTGTTGCCTTGAGTTTCAGTCTTGAAGGGGACTAGGGGACTTGATTGCTTGCTTTGATGATTCCCCAGTAAACATCTTACTTGTTCTTGTAATAGCCAGACACTGCCATTTGTGTTATTTATTTATTTTTTTTTATTGCTGGTCTTTCATTCAGGGAGTATCTTCTGTTCCTCTGGATGCTCTGGGCTGGTCTGCATGTCCACCATGGGAAATGTTCCACCTCAGAAGGTTCTGGATGGGGTTTAGGATTCCACCTAAGGTCCTATAAATTACAAGGGGTCTGCAAGAAACCAATCTCACTGGGCAAGTTCTACAACCCCTTTTAGGTATTCCAATCGGTTATAGGCTGAAGATGGGCTTACAAGCTTTCTGTATTCACGTTTCCCGACATTCCTTTCTATCCTGCTCAAGTATGTATTTTACAATAGGCAAGGGAAATCAATATTCGTAAGACAGTCAAACATCTAACATTATTTCCTCTCTTTTACACATTCAGAGTATGCCTTGATCCCTGCATCACAGAGCCCTGCTGTTTCAAGATTGAGCATGCATCCCTATTTACCTCTGTCCCATTTAGCCCATGTAAACCTGCCTCAGTCTTCCTGTATGTAGCTCTCCCACCTCTCTCCTTCTTGTGTATTGCCCTCCCCAACACCCGAACTACGATGTGTCTACCCACTACCCTGTGCTGTTCACCATCCCCTCTCCCTCCTACCCCTGGTAACCAACAAAGACTTTTTTTCCTCAATGCGCCAGACTGCAAAGCCGTTTGAACTGCAAGGTTGGTGGTTCAAGCTCACCAACTGTTCCTCGGAAACCTCATACAGGGTCGCTATGGGTTGGAAGCAACTTGGTGGCACACAACAACAAAGTACTTTTTTTTTTTTCTTAAATGTTTTATTGTGAATTATGTGATAGTTTACATGGGAGAACATTAGTTTTACATTCAGTCTATCATATATCGTCCCATTGCCATGGTTACAATCCCCTCCATGCATCAACCAACCAAAGGGTATACTCTGCAAGTTTGCTCCCCACACCCCCCAGTCTTCAGCACACAGTCCCTCTCCCTCTCTGGATCTAAAGTTCCCAGCTGCTCCATCGCTCCATGTCATTGTCTCTGCCTCCATTTCAGGCATTACTGCTTCTCTGGGTAGGGTCCCGTTCTCTACTCTTCTCTGTTGACGGTCCTAGGGATCTCCGCTCCTAGGCTGGAAAGTTAATCACTCCATCCCTTGCTATGAAATGCCTACCTTTGCAATTCCAACCCTCACAATCAGTCCTGGTAACAATTATTTACTATTGTATCATAAGAGACCCGTCTGTATTTCATTTTATCAGCCCCACCTAGACAGACTGGATATTACTCACTGGAGATTCTACCTTCCTCCAGGTCCTCTGGATCTAGGTTCCCTCTTGAAAGCTTGTAAGCCAGTCACTTCTTGCCTTTGTAGCAACCCCCCTTTTTGGGAAGCCAATGTCCAAGTTGCCCATCTCTGTCTACTCTGTGTGTGGATGGGGTGGGAATGATTCTTGCTGTAAGGACTTGTTCCCTCTTTTGAGCTACTGCTTACATAGGTGTAGGTCAAGGTCATCAAATTGTATCAGAATACTTTTTTATTTTTCCTCTTCTTCTTCTGGTTGAGCTCTGATCATGAAGTCATTGAAGCCAGGTCAAGTGGGTATTATCTGCAAGTGTGGGTGTTCTT